>NC_034438.1:36779126-36884126 GCF_002078875.1 Numida meleagris | reverse complement strand
ATTTAGAGAGATTCATTTGTTTATAATAAAAAAGATTCTTAGAGCTTGTAATAATGTTGTGCTTGGACAGCTTCACTATTGCAGAGACTAACAAATGCTACGTTACAACTGTTTCTGAAGTAGTTACTGACATTCACATTTGTTAAATGGAATTGGACTGGATTTAATTTTAAGGTAAATCCAAGACGTGTTAATTCAGCTCACTGAAGGTACCTGATGGTATAAACTGAACATGCAAGAAATGAAATCAGGATTAGAACCTCTGTCTTCAGTGGTATTACTTCAGCTTTAAACCAGAATGAACAAGAAGAGACTCACAGTCTGTGTAAATGCAGGCTCTCATTTTGATAACAGAAGGCTGTGAACTGAAGAACAGCCATCTTTATATGTACAGATTTGTAGGCTGTACAATGTTTGCAGTCTAGAGAACAGATATGGAACTCCACACAAGTACTATATATCTTTGTATTATTCTCCTGTTTAGTAATCCTCTAGGGAGTAAAACTGCTACTGAAACATCAAATCTTTTGAGACTTAGAAGAAAATGAAAGCACAAAGGGTAATAACATTAAAATGGGGATGTCCAGCCAACAAACTTTAGATATTGTGGCAGCATCAGATCCCCTTTGCTAAAAACATCTGTGATATTTGAACTACCCTGCATATGGTGAGCTAATTCTCATCCTTGTGAACTGAGTGGTTGGGCGAATATAATAAAATTTTTAAAAACATAAACTTTCTATAAACTTTCTTTGCCCAGTTACCATGGAAATGAAAGTGGAAAGACTGCTGGCAGTCAGTAGCTTAGTGAGAACTCTCGCTTGCAGATGTCAGTTCCTGACTGTTCACTGAAACCTGCAAGTGCTGGTTTAAAAAATCAGCTGCAAATGATGTCTTCGAAACCGCAGATTGAAGTTGGAGTTGATAAACCAGTTTTAAAATTGGAGATTTTAAAATGTGAACTTTATATTTCTACCTGGCTGCTAAGACAAGTCATTTTTATAAGCAACACGACTGGCGACTGTTTTTCCAGTTAGTATCTTCTATGACTGGATTTCCTTTTGGTCCAGAAGAGCTGCAGAGTTTGCTGAAAGGCTTACATATTTAAAGAGGGCACAAGGTTGCTTGTTTGATAAAACTCTTGGGGATTTTGTTTAGATTTTAATTGCTAACATTTTCATAAACGTAACATAACAAGGAAGATTAATGGATCTGATATTAAGTCATCAAATGACAGTCTTGCAGACAGTTGAAAACAAATATAAAGTTTAATTATATCATAGAATCATAGAATCACAGAATGGCCTGGGCTGAAAAGGACCTCAAAGATCAACTAGTTTCAACCCCCCCTCCTGCCATGGGCAGTGTTGCCAACCACTAGACCAGGCTGCTCAGAGCCACATCCAGCTTGGCCTTGAATGCCTCCAGAGACGGGGCATCCACAGCCTCTCTGGGAGGTATATATTTGAATTGCTTTTTTCATGTTTTGATAGAGTCACGCAGTTTGAACTTAAACCCAGGGTTGCCACAATAATCTTCTTACTGTAATAAATATCCATCCTTCATATCACAAATAAAATGCCAGAAACATGTTTATCATGTATGTCCAGTGCAAATTCTCCAGATCACCAGTGAATTTATTCCACCTGTGTATTTTTATAGCCAATGTACTATGCCTGAGTAATACACAGAGGGTATATGGTGTTTTTCCTAAGATTACAGTCTGAAAAACAGGTAAGGATTTTTTTTTAATGGTACAGAGTGATTATCATAGTAATGCATTGTTTTCCCTGGATTGACTGTCTGTCAGTAGTCTAATTCAGACAGCGCTAACTCATTCACAAGCAGCATCATTAGGAATTGAGGCAAATAAGCGGCTGATGTGGTTTGTACAGTACACTGAACTCTTGAAACTCCTTTTCCCTCTTTTTCCCTACTCATTAATTCAGTTTTCATGGCTGCTGCAGCAGGTGGAGTATTTTATCTTCTCATCTCATTAATCACTTGTGGGTTACTGAGGAAGCTATATTAATATCTGGTCCAGAGATAGAGACAGTATAATCCATAACTGCTAGCAATAGCACAGCCAGCTGTGGCGCCAACAGTCTGTAATATTACCAAGACTTAAGTAACATATACCAACTAATATGAGGCATCTGAAAAGCAAATTAGTATCTCTCATACAATAACAAATATTACTGATCAAACTATATGAAATTAAAGGAGCAAGAGACAGGACTGTGGTAAAACTTTTTGACTGGATGATAAATAGGTTTCTTTTTTTTTTTTTTTGTAATTTCTTACTAGTCTTCTCTTCAGTCTGTCTGAGAGCAGCTATTATTTTAACTTTCTCAACTTAAGCAAAATATAATAACATTTTATTTTATGATATGTAAGAGAAATGGAAGACACCTTGTTAGAAGCTTTCATTCATTCATTCCTATTTTTCTTTTTCTTTTTTTTAGCTACACTAACTCCAGGCCGCCAAGATTCATCAATAATTACCCAGCAAAGTATCCAGCAAAAGGATTTACCTAAACCCCTATATGTATAATGTGCTGTTGGTTTATGCGCTCAAGAGCACTAGGAAGGAAAAGAAAAACACTACAGCAGAGAAGAGGTTCTCTGAGACACTTTACCTGAACCAAGATGCTTAGAGGACACATAGAACAGCATACTGTTTTAGGTGTTGTTTTATAAAACAGCAGTACAACAGGTCCTAAGAAAGTATTTTGCCAGGTATGAGTCTTCAGTAATGAGAATGAAGCCATTAAGTGATCTGACCAGTCATAAGTGGTAGTTTCAGCCAGGTGCCTAGCTTGTGTTCAGAGAACGAGTTTCAGGAGAGGTCTTCATTTTCTGTTCAGCATATACCACCTCACTAGTTATCTGGAGCTCGTTACCCACTTCTTGCTATAACTGTATGTCTGTCTTCATCCTTCATGATTGTTAGGATCTCAGGTCTGTTAAGATGGATCAGAGTGTATACTCCTGCTAGGATTTGTGAAGAAGGTGCTAATTAACACAGGTGGACTTCATAGTCCTTCTGAAGTTTGTAGCCTTAAAGTGGACCAAGACTCAGCTCCCCTTCACTGGATAGTTATTTAGAGTCATCAGTGACTGTAAATGATCCAGTCCCCTTTTTTCTTTCTTGAGACATATTCAAATGCTTGAAGGTCAGCATTTCCAACTAAAATGCTGTCCTGGTTTCAGCTGAGACAGTGTTAATAGCACACTGATGTTTGGTTGCTGCTGAGTAATGGATGCGTGTTTGGGGTCAAGCTGGGCCAGTGGGCAGGGAAGAGATACTGCCAAGATGGCACAGTGACAGGAGTCAGATGGAGACAGGACAGCAGGCCTGAACTAGGCAAGAGGCTATTGCATAGCACATGACATCATGCAGAAGGCTATAAAGCTGTGGAGAGTTGCCTGGAGGCTGGCTTCTACTTTGGGATTAGCTGGGTGAGACATTTCTTTGCCAACATGGGTCAGTTGGTGAACAGTGGTATTGTTAGCTGGATGTCAGTCGGCGGGTGGCAAGTAATTGCATTGTGAGTATGTACACATACATAGTTATCATCATATTTTTGTTTCTACTGTCCTTGTCTCTTAGGAAATAGTTTTTATCTCAGCCCATGAATTCTACTTTGTTTCCAGTTCTTTCCTCATTCTGCTGGGGCTGCGAGATGCTTAGCTGCCAGCCGGGTGAAACCACAACAAGCACTTTTTTACATCTCTTGCCAGTGTGTCTTCAAGCCATTTATAATTCTTTCCCATTGTCTTCTCTTCTCTAGAACTTTTGTATTCCTCATTTAATCAGAAGTATTCCGTAAATGAAATATTAGTTTGAAATTGTTGTCAATAAATTTTTGAAATATTTTTTATACAACCTGAACAAAACACTGAGGCATCTATGCAAAAAAAGTTATCTAATTCCATATGGTGATGTATGAACTCGTTCCTTGTTAGTGCTAGGGAATATCTCCCTAGGTCCAGTACACTGTACAATATTTCTCATTTAACTACATAAAGGATTTGAGTAAGGAAGTAACTAGAGCCTATGCAGAGAGAGAGGATGTGTTTACTTCACATTTATTTGGCTTTGGCTTCCTTGTGACCAAGGAGCTGACACACCATAGTTAGCAATAATAGGAATATCATATCTTCTAGAGGTTTTTGGATCTTTTTTGTGGCTTCCAGTCTGCCTGTCTGTCCCGATTCCTTCTGTATAATCAGCTTTGCAGAGGTGGTATTACCAGCTGGTTACATAGATGCTAGGCTGATGTAAGCTAATTTACACTAGTTGAGAGGCTGACTCTCAGCAGTTGGTTACCCAAAGAACACCGATATTAAGCTAAGAGACTTCAAAACGATCTGAGACATACTACCACAAAAAAGCAGCACAGTTTTTGCGCTGCCTAAGAGCATGGTTTACCTCCCTAGTAGTAGGGGAGTGACTGGTAGTAACTAGGAATTCACTTTGACCATGATAACATCTGATTTGTGAGTATCAGTAAAAGATAAGTAATATGTGTACGCTTTTAAAGGTATGTACATGACATATTCAATGATTCCAGTTTTCAATTAACTCCTTATTACTGCTATAAATACAATGCTATCTTGACAGAATTCCATAAAATTAAGCATCAAAAAGTCTTATAAACCTAGTTTCTGAAAATCAGGAAACATCACGCACTGAAGTTATATAGAAGAAATTTCAAAATAATATCAAATTACTGCGGGATCACAACTGTATTTTGTTTCATTTTTTGTACCATGTCGTTTGTTTCTTATAAGTTCACCTTGTATATAGTGAATACAGCTGTAGCGGGAGTCAAGAAACCATTAACGTTCATAGGCCCTCTCTTACTGTCTCATGCTCACACTTTCTATTTATATAAAATGCTTCATATATCCATAACGTACTAGATTTCTCCTTTTTTTTCTTCTGATCTGAAAATATTATTCCCTCTTCTGCTTCTCATTTAAGCTTCTCAGGAAATAAATCATAGATAATACTTAGATGAAGAAGAGATTTCAGTTGATTTTAATGGTCTTTGTATCAGGAGATAGTAAGTACACCAGAAAAAAATATTCATACACTTTTTTTTTTTAAATAAAATGGCAAGAAATATTGCTCTATTTTGCTCCCTAACCCCTACTGCCATGAGATAATCTGAAATATTTTTCCTTCTCATTACATGGAGTAGGGAGGAAAAGGAAGAGACAGAAATGCACTCAGAAAATGCGCATATAGAATCTTGCAGCCTGCTACCATATCATTAGTTAATACAGATTTCTTGGCTGAAATTTCATATAAGAAGTGTTATTCTGAATTCAGGAACTGTTTAATTTACAGCTGCAATCGCAGCCGCTTTGATGAATGCTGTGTTACACTACTCTTCAGGTTTTCTCCAAACTAGTTTCATCTGATTTCTCAGAGGATTCAAACTTATCTGAGTTTTGGAAGAAACCTAGCTCTGTTTTCTTAAGATGGGAAATTTGAAGGGGCACTTTTATTGACTATCCATATCCTACATATACAAGTCTTCTTCAGTTAATTGTTCCATTATAAGTCTTCTACTATAGCACACGCTTGTGATCAAATGTCCCATTAGAACCTTCTTTAGACAGGCAGGATCAAAGCTACTGAGCCTGTGCACCCAACCAGAATTCATATTGATCTTCCTCTAGGAAAAGAAGAACTTTTCATCTCATTAGCATACAGCTGCTAAGTGTCATACAGTGCAGACTGACTTGAAGTTTACTCTACCAGCTTTGCACAGTGCTTATGTCACTGCTTTCTAATGGCAAATGACAACAGCCAGAAAGGCCACCCTGCTAACTGTAGGAATACAATAAAAATAGAGAAATAAACAAGAAATATTCCAAGCTTTCCAGTTAATATTCATTGGCATACTGTATGTGATAGACCACTAATCACTCTTGATTCTATGATAAATTTGAATACTAATCCCTTCTGAATAGGGATTAAGCTTCAGCATGTGGAGGAGGGATTCATTAGAATTCATCTCATCAAGACACAGCTTGAACAAAGTTCCACAGCCCTCTGCACTGCAGCTTTTTCATTGCTGACAACAACTTGCATAAATCAGCAGAATTAACAGTGAGTGGATAAAATCAACAAACTGTAACCTACGAATGTCCATATTTTCTCAGTCAGAAATTTCAGTGTTGTAGTTTGGAGAGGACTATTTTCAGGCAAAACACTTTTTGCGTAGTTACAATAAGCAAATCCTCACAGAGTCCTGAAAGTGATGACAGTAAGTAAGGGAAATACAGCAGTGATCAAGTTGACACAGCATGACTGTTTTGAGGCCCCATCTTTTGATTTATGCATCATTGGCCACAGGCTCACAACAGTTAAATTACTTCATTGATTCAGCGTGAATCAGACTAAATATTAATACATCATTGGGATGCCCTTTCTCAGGAAACATACACACTCTGGAATAGCTTTGACATCCACAAAATGGTATTAATGTAAAGGCATAAAACAGTGCCTAATATAAAATGTAACATGCGTTTAACAGTAGGTCTTTCTTTTTTTTTCTATTGGCTAGAATTGATGAGTATTTTGACCACCAAATTAAAGGCAAAATGTCCAAACTTTTAGGACTCCATTCTCAGTTTTGACTAAATTGGCAGCATTTGTGAACACATGGAGCTTTGCTGATCACATAAGCTGAAGATTTGGAATTGTCCAAAAAACATCCTGCTGTTGCAGGGAGAAATACCCTCAGGTGTTCTGAACTCCAGTGCTTTGTCTACAGTAAGTAATGCACAGCTATACAGCAATACAGTTCTACATGCTTGCAAGTGGAATACTGCTGTGCTAAAAGATGATAACTTCTCACAAACAACTCTACTTCTCCATGTGACCAATAATAGCTCAGCAAAATGGACTATAGATAACAACGGGACCTTCACACAGCAAAAACTAACTTTGAGTCATGTCATTAATCACACGTTTCAACTCATACAGAATACCTCAGAGTCTAAAGTCTCATTCATTAGAAGAAGCAGAAATTTTAGCTAATTAGTTTGAAATGTGCATAAAAAATCAACCAAAGATTGAAGTGAGAGACCTAGTACTGTGTGACACCACCTGCTGAACTCTCCTGTAGGCACTGCAACTGTCCAAATCGATGCACTGCAATAACTGACTCCAAAATGAAGTTGTTTCATGTGGAACATCAGATATGAATCTGTTCCAGTTTTGTGGTCACCTTTTCATCTATAAGAGAATGTCAACTTGAAAATATTCTTCAAAGAGAGAAGAGTCACCATACAATATATAGAATCATAGAATCCTCAAAGTTGGAAGGACCTTTCAAGGCCATCTAGTCCAACTCCCCTGCAATGAACAGGGACATCTTCAGCTAGACCAGGTTGCTCAATATATCCACGCATGAAGTAGAAGATACAACACATTCTGTAGTGACTTTCCATTCACTTTGCTTGGAAGTTTACAAATGCTGATACCAAACACCACAGCATAACTGGTAATAAAAAAAATAGTATTACTAGATAGTAATTCTCATAATGTTAATTAGATTCCTGTAACTATTTCAAGTTTTTGCACATGATGCACTGATATTAACTAACATAACTCTTTTGACTATAAACATGCTATGCTTGTGAGAAACCTGTGATTACAGCTTACCAAATTTTCATGGGCTAAATTAGTACCACTTTATCATATCTCTCCACTGATATCCTTGACAGTACAAGATATATTCATGTGTTCATAGAAACAATGAAATCTGTGCATGCTGTGATTGAGAGACACATGCGTATTTATAATGCAGAGTATTTGAAGTAAGTAGCCAAATCTGAAAATTAAAGTTATACAGTAGTAAAAACAGTACGATATATCTTTCAGATTTCATACTTAGAAATTACTGATAAACTGAACAACAACAGCAACGACAACAAACACTGACAAACGAGCATGTACGGAAGCTTGATCTTGATGCATCCTGAGAGATCTGTGGACTATTAGAAGTAGATGGTACTCTGCTTTGGGTGTTCTAGGAAGACAGCCTTCTTTATCCAAGAATATTTTCATACTCAGGTGCTTTATCTGATTTTTAGAAGTGTTCAGCAAAACATGGGCTTTTTTCCTTGTTATTTATGCTTCATTTTGTTACAGATTTTTTCTCACAAAGTACTAAAATTGAAAACCTAAAAAATACGTTGAGATAGTGTAATAAAGTTATGATTGTTTGTTCATTGTAAGAGGAAGTATTTGTTCATTATAAAGCGAAGTTCTGCTGGTCTGGTGGTTGGGGTTGCAGGCCGTGGGCAAGTGTCCTGATCTGGTGACTACTCTTGCAAAAGCGTAAACACCCTGCTTCGCTGCTTCGCCTCCCCACCTCAGATCGAGCGAATCCCAGGACAAGGAAAATTGTGACGACACCTAGCAACAGGGAGGCACAGCCGCAGAAGGTGAACGAACATACTAGAATCCACGCCAACCCAAGGCTATAAAAACTGAGAATCGCAGACAGAGCGCGCGCGCCATTTTGCGGAGCTGTGACTCCTTGGCCGCCCAGCGCTGCGTTTTGCTTGTGTTTTTGCTTACTCAAATTGATAAAATCTTTTTGCGGATCAATTTGATATAGTCTAATTTATAACAATAGCATGTTGCAAAACAGCTTATTATTGAATAAAGAGTTGATTTAACATGAAAAATCCACCTCAAACTTGCAAAAAAATTCTTATTCCATTGGAACCACCATTAAGTTTGGGGTTTTCATGCTAATCCTGTCTTTTTGCAGAAAAGCTGTTATAAAACAGTGCAGGGGCCTCAGTAGATTGTCTTGTAAAATTTTACAGCACATTTTTTGCAGCCTTACCAATGCAGAAACAACTAGTGTCCACTGGAGGGTGCAGTGAAGAAAGTGCTAGAAGGTTGCATAAACCTGTAGTTACACAGGAAAGGGGTTGCTGTTTCAGCTGTGAAGTTTGACTGTCATTAACGTGCAGCACAATTTGTGATTTACTGTGTTGTAAATTTGACCTTTGTTTTGCTGTAAGAGATGAAAGTTAGAATACTGTCCTGCTCATTGCACTAGAAAGCTTCTAACTTTCCTACTTCTCTATGGGTAACTACCAGTACCTTTCAGAAAGTACATGTACCAAGTCTCTTATATGCAATATGACTTTCTTTAAAATCCTGAAATCTGTAATTTATTAGGACACATTGGTCATACATTTTGTCACAACAGAGGATAAATATTACTCTCAATATACAGATGGAACATGACTGTTTTTTATTAACATTAGATTCAAAGAGGGGTGGAATTTAAGTGGAAAGTGAATTTTCATAGAATCTTTTGAGCTGGAAGGGATCTCTAAAGATCATCTAGTCCAAGTCCCCTGCAATGAATAGGGGCACCTACAGCTAGATCAGGTTCCTCAGAGCCTTGTCCAGCCTGACCTTGAGTGTCTCCAGGGTCCGGGCATCCACCACATCTCTGGGCAACTTGTTCCAGTGCTTCACTAACCTTATAGTAACTTTTCTTATATCCAACCTAAATCTCTCCTCATTTAGTTTGAAACCATTTCCCTTTGTCCTATCACGACAGACTCTGCTAAAAGTGTTTGTTCCCTACTTTCTTGTAGCTCCCTTTTAGATACCGAAAAGCTGCAGTCAGGTCTCCCTGGAGCCTTCTCTTCTTCAGTCTGGACAGTCCCAGCTCTCTCAGCCTGTCACCATCGGAGAGCTGTCCCATCCCCTGGATCATTTTTGGGGCCTTGCTCTGGATGCGTGCCGGCTGGTCCATGTCTCCCCTGTACTGAGGACTCCAGTACTCCAGATGAGGTCTCAGCAGCACTGAGTAGAGAGGCAGAATCACTTTCCTCAACCTGCTGATCACACCTGTTTTGATGTAGCCCAGGATATAATTGGCCTTCTGGGCTGTGAGGGTACATTGCTGGCTCATGTCTAGCTTACCATACAATGATAGCCCCACATGCTTTTTGGTTGGGCTGTGCTCAGTCCTTTTGTCCCCCAGCTAGTACTGATAGTGAGGGTTGCCATGACCCAGGTAGCACTTGCACTTGGATTTCTTGAATCTCATGAGGTTCACCTGGGCCCAGTGCTCAAGCCTGTCTAGGTCTTTCTGAATGACATCCTGTCCTTCAGGTGTGTTGACCTCAGCACATTGCTTGGTGTCATCTGCAAACTTGCTGAGGGTGCACTCAATCCCTCTGTCAGTGTCACTGATGAAGATAATAAAGAGCATCTGTCCCATTAGTGACTCTTGATCTCCATCCAGAGATCACTGAGCCATTAACCACCACTTTCTGGGTATGTTCTTGCAACTAGTTCCTCATACATTGAACAGTCCACCTGTCAAATTCATTTCATAGAATCATAGAATGGCCTGGGTTGAAAAGGACCTCAAAGATCATCGAGTTTCAACCCCCCTGCTGAGGGCAGGGTCGCCAACCACTAGACCAGGCTGCCCAGAGCCATATCCAGCCTGGCCTTGAATCCAGGGACGGGGCATCCACAACCTCCCTGGGCAACCTGTTCGAGTGCGTCACCACCCTCTGAGTGAAAAACTTCCTCCTAATATCTAACCTAAATCTCCCCTGTCTTAGTTTTAAACCATTCCCCCTTGTCCTATCACTATCCACCCTCGTAAACAAAATTCATATTTTTCAAAATTAGAGATAAGAATGTTAGGGAAGATGATGTCCAAAGGATTACAGAAGTCCAAATAGATGACATCAGTGGCTCTTCTGTTGTCCACTGATGCAGTTACACTGTCACTGAAGATCTGTAGGTTGGTCAGCTTGTTGGTGAAGCCATACAGGTTGTCTCCCTGTCTTCCATGTTCCTTAGCATGGCTTCCAGGAGGATCTGTTCCATGATTTTCCCCAAGACAGAGATGAGGCTGTCAGGTTTGTAGTTTCCTGTGTCATCCTTTCTACCTTTCTTAAAATGGGTGTGACGTTGCCTTTTTTCCCATTCACCAGGGGCTTCACCTGACTGTCATGACTTTTCAAATATAACTGAGAGTGATATCAGCCAGTTCCCTCAGGACTATGGGATGCTTCACCTTGGGACCATCAACTTATGGATTTTCAGATTTCTTGGGTGGTTTTGCGATGCAAACCTGGTCTCCACTTACAATGGGAGGGACATTGCTTGCCCATTCCCCACTTTCTGACCTATACACTTGAGGGTTTTGTGAAGAGCAGCTGCCACTGAAAACTGAGACAAAAAATAATTCAACCTTCTACTTGTACATTGTTACCAGGTTGAGGGCTCCCACTAAGACCCGGTCCTTCTAACCTAGCTATGCTGGCCCACATCTTATTATGGGTAGGCTTGCTATTGCTCCTGTCCTCCTTCAAATCTAGTTTAAAGCCCTGCCAATGAGACCTTCTAGTGTTTCCCTAAGTACCCTCTTCCTCCTTTGGGAAAGATGAAACTCATCTGGTGCTGCAAGCCTGATGCCATGTAGACCATTCTCTTGTCAAAAAACCCAGAGTTTTGGTGGTGGCACCAGCTGTGAAGCTAAGGGAGCCAAGTATCTTTAGATTGGATCTTTCAGCTTCTTTGTTTTACCCACTGCAGGAAGCTGACAACAGAAGATGATCTGTGCAGATGTCCCAAGGCACTGAAGTCCCTTTTGATTGCCCTTGAACAATGTGTAACTGCTTCATCATGCTCCACATGGAAAAGCAGGCTAGGCAGATAATTTTAAATAAAGAATTTTAACCAAAGATGAATTTGTTTTTGTATTTACAAAGAAAAGAGTTGCATAGCCATCATTTCCTAGTGGAGTTTCCCATATGTTTGCTTCAAGGTTAATTTGATGAATATCTCTGTAAGGGAAAAAGGAGTCCCATATGAAGAGAGCTTTTTGAGACTATCTTGCCTTTCTCTGTGCTAACACAGGATGACTGAGAATATTCTCAGGAACTTTGACATTTAACATAGAATAATTTATATCTTGAAACCTCTCCCACACACCTTAGAGGCTTGTAATCCAGCTGACATCAGCCTTAGAGTAGTCTTCCAGATTCTGAAATTTATTTTGTTTTCTTTTTCATCCTGTCTGGCACTTATTCAGTCAAACTATATGTAATAGGCTATACGTGCACGGAGCATGGGGAACAAGCAAGAAGAGTTGCAGGCGTGTGTGTCCTTACAGGGTTGTGATGTCATTGGCATCACTGAGATGTCATGGGATGGCTCTCATGACTGGAATGAAGGAATAGATGGGTATAAACTCTTTAGGAAAGGCAGACAGGGGAGAAGGGGAGTGGTGTTGCCCTCTACATCAATGACCAAATGGAGTCCACAGAGCTACACCTGGGGATGGATGAGGAGCTGATAGAGAACTTATGGGTTAGGATTAGAGGGAAGGCAGGGCAAGGAGATATCGTTGTGGGGGTCTGCTGCAGACTGCCTGGCCAGGAAGACCAAATGGATGAGGCCCTCTGTAAACAGACAGTACCAGCTTCACATTCACAAAACATGGTCCTCATGGGGGACTTCAACGACCCCTATATCTGTTGGAAGAGCAGCACAGGAGGGCACCAGCAATTGAAGAGGTTACTGGAATGTGTTGAAGGTAACTTATTCTTCCAAGTGGTACAGAAACCCATGAGAAAAGGTGTTATGCTGGACCTTGTCCTCACCAATGGGAAGGGGCTGGTGAGTAACGTGAGGCTTAAGGGCAGCCTTGGTTGCAGTGACCACAAAATGGTGGAGTCTGAGATTCTTAGGGCATCAAAGAGGGTGAGCGGCAAGCTTTCTACTCTGGACTTCAGGACAGCGAACTTCAAACTCTTCAGGGAACTACTTGACAGGGTGACATGGGATAAAGCCCTGGAGGGAAGAGAGGCCCAACAAAGCTGGTCAGTATTCAAGGACTGTCTCCTCCAAGCTCAGAAGCAGTGCATCCCGAGGAAGAGGAAGGTGGGCAAGAATGCCAGGAGGCCTCTGCGGATGAACACAGGGCTCCTGGACTTACTTAGGTGCAAAAACAAAGTCTGTAGGTAGTGGAAGCAGGAAGAGATTACCTGAGAGGACTACAAAGAATTTGTCCAAACAGTCAGGTTAGGAAAGCTAAAACCCAGATAGAATTAAAGCTAGCCAGCAACATAATGGGGAACAAGAAGAAATTCTACAGGTATATCAGTGATAAAAGGAAGGCCAAAGAAGAGGTGGTCCCTCTCTGTAAGGAAACTGGAGACTTGGTCACAAGGGATGTGGAGAAAACTGAGGTGCTCAATGACTTCTTTGCCTCAGTCTTCACCGGCAAGGGCTCTAGCAGCACCACCCAAGCTGCAGGAAGCAATGGTAAGAACTGGGAGAAGGAAGACCTACCTGCTCTAAGAGAAGATCACGTTTGAGACCATCTAAAGAACCTGAAGGTTTACAAGTCCATGAGACTCAACAAGATTCATCCACAGGTTTCAAGGGAACTGGTGGATAAAGTTGCCAAACTGTTATCCATCATATTTGAAAGCTCATGGCAGTCTGGTGAAGTTTCCACTGATTGAAAAAGGGGAAACATAAACTCCATTTTCAGGAAGGGAAAAAAAGAAGATACAGGGGACTACAGGCCAGTCAGACTCACCTCTGTGCAGGAGGGGCAGTAGTGCCCAGGTGTACCTCTCCACCACACTGAAGTGCCTAAAATCAGTTAACTTCCAGCTGGATGAAGACATGGTAGAGATTGGAAAGATGCCCTCAGCATCTGCAGTGTGTTGTCCATGTGAGCTGAAGAGACTCTTACTGAAAATCACCACCCTGTGATGATGCCCAGCATCCATGTTAGACTGTTGTCCCTTAAGAAATCCAGAGTAACAAAGCAAAGAGCTAAAAAAGTGGGAGACTCTAGTTTGAAGAAAAAAGACAAAAGTGGATGCACCGGAAACTTGGGAAAAAGTAAGAACAGGATGAAAAATTGCAATACTCTCCCAAACAATGGTTTTCAGTATAGATGTTTTCCTGATCCCCATATAGTCTACAAATTTTATACTTCTCAAGGGATATATTTTCCAAGTATTTGTCCACTATGAAGAATCCATATATGCTTTTTGTATCTATGATACTCTTGATTAGAAGTTGCATAGGCTTACTGTCCTAGCAAAAAAGTTTTATGTTCAATTCAATCACTTTTCCAGTAGATTATTCTCATAGAGCTGGAAATGCTTCCAATAATCAAAATTGTCACCCTTGTTGTATATCTGGTTTATAGGTGCTTCTGACTGTCAAATGTTAGAAAATCAGGGTGAAGACTTAAATATATATATATTTTAAAATTAGATTCTTCAGTAAGAAACCACATTTTGTTCTGGAAGATCTGTCACCGGAGAGCACCACTAAGGTTGAAAACAGACTTTCAACTGCTGAAAGAACTGTAGGGCGTCCATTTTGGAGGTCTGACCAAGAAAGAGATCTTCCAGAGAGTCATGTTTTCAAATCTATGAGGAAAACATACTTTCTCATACAGAAAAAGCAGAATATATTAAAAAAGTGTCAGCTTGAAGATAGCCATTAGGAACCTGGCAGGTGAGGTACTAGCACTCAATGAAGCTGGCATCCTGGGGAAAAAAATATCATGTGACCATGTAACTAACATGCACACACATGAAGGATGAATTTAAAGTGCACGTCACTTTAATACCGGCACTTCTTAACTTTTATGTGCTTTGATTTTCAATCTTTATTTTCCTTTAATGCAGTTGTGCCTGTAATTCATAAAGATGCTTAATGAGTCCACAGCTAGTATCCTTCCCTTATAGCAGTTGTTAGAGAAGCTCCCTGACCGACTTTCTTTTCTCCGCCTATCCCTGTTCTTTGCACTAAGAAATTATGGTACTTCAGTAATAAAACCTGTCTTTACGGAGGTAGGGCTTGCTTTTACCTTTTATATGTGTAGCATTTACTGTGTTTTCTACAGAAGTGCTAGAGAACTTACTGGGAACACTTCATATTTAGAGAGCACTCTATCTCAAAGAGACGCTGGAAAACTTCTCTGAGGACTCAGGAATGAAGAATATTTCAAGCATTTGATAGTTTGCACAGTGCTATCCTGTGTAATGTAAATGATTAACTCAAACATACAGACTCAGTTTCAACATCTTCACTGAAATCTGGGCATATTTCTAGTAAAGAATCTTTGGAAGCTTAAGAACACAACAGGAAAAAGTTTTTTTCCTAAGTTCACACCACCATTGTATTCACCACTCTAAGAGCTTTCTGCCATCTATTTAATAACTGTCTTGAGTGTGTTCAGAATTACTTCTGTAATCTTCTGTTAGAGAATGGGGTTGTTTCTCATTAATTCTGTTCTTCAGCCAAAACCAAGGCATAGTGGGACATCTCTGATTCTACAGTCAAGATTATCCTGTGAGTCTGCAATCAAGACTATGTATCTACGATCAGTGAGCAGTAAACACACAGTGTTATTGGCCACTGTGTACAGTATGTTCCTTCAGGAAATTTGTCATCTTTAAAGAAAGCAGTGAAAATAGCACAACATATATGTAAAATTTCGGCTTAATCACTTTCTTTTCTCAGAAAGAGAGGCACTTGCTCATCACAATGTGAAACAGCATTACTATGTAGAAAAAAATACTGTCCCCTACTAAGAATAAAGAAAACAACTGACAGTATTTGTTTCAGCTATGATATGGCATATAATAATTAAAATAAGTAATTAATTGAGAAATATTTACATGTAGATGGAATCATGGAAAATGTGCCGACAAAATTTGTAGCAAATAGTGGACAATGTTTTCATTTAAGAGCTTTGTTCCCAGTGGAACAAATTTTCAACTAGGACACGTATTTCAAAAGAATGAGGTAACAGTTTGATTTGTTTCCAGCGTAACATATTAACAAGAAAGTTGATAAAATATTAGTTCTTTTTTAAATCACCTTGGCTTTATTACCGAGGATACTGAAAATTTGCTACTCACAAAAACACTGCTTGTTAGTTTTAAATAATAAAATCATAAAATCATAGAATGGCTTGGGCTGGAGGAGACCTCAAAGATCATCTAGTTCCAAACTCCTTGCCATGGACAGGGTTGCCAACCACTAAATTAGGTACTAGGTCAGGCTGCCTAGGGCTCCATCCATCCTGGCCTTGAATACCTCCAGGAACAGGGCAACCACAGCCTCTCTGGGCAGCCTGTTCCAGCACCTCACCACCCTCTCAGTGAAAAACTTCCCCAGACATCTAATCTAAATCTCCTCTCTTTTAGTTTAAAATCATTCCCCTTTGTCCTATTGCCCATCTAAAAAGTTGATTTCCCTTCTGCTTATGAGATCCCTTTAAGTGTTGGAAGGCTTCTATCAGACCTCCCCAGAGCCTTCTCTTCTCCAGGCTGATAAAACCCAGCTCCCTCAGCCTATCTTCATAGGAGAGGTACTCCAGCCCTCTGATTATCTTCATGGCCCTTCTCTGGATCTGTTTCAAAAGCTCTGCATCTTTCCTGTGCTGGGAGTCCCTGGCATGGACACAGTACTCCAGATGAGGCCTGGCGAGGGCACAGTAGAGGGGTACAGTTTGCTCTGCTGGCCACTCCTCTTTTGATGTAGCCCAGTATGTTGTTGGCCTTCCTGGCTGCAAATACACACTGCTGGCTCATGTTAAGTTTTTCATCTGCCAATGCAACGCATTATATTTAGTGTTGTTGAACCTCCTTAGATATACATGGTCTCACTTTTCAAGCCCATCCAGGTCTCTCTGGATGACATCTCTTCTGTCAATTGTATCACCTGCACCACTCAGCTTCATGTAATCTGTAAACTTGATGAGGGTGCACTCAATTCCATCATCTATGTCACTGGTGAAGAAAAATGTTAAAGATTACTGGTCCCAAGATGGGCCCCTGGGGTACACCACTCATGACCAGCTTTCATCTTGATAGAGCCATTGTCTACAACTCAATGTCTGTGACCATCCATCCAATTCCTTGTTCACCAAATAGTCCACCCTTCAAACTTGTATCTCTCCAATTTAAAGATAAGAATGTAGTGTGGAACTATGGCAAAGGCCTTGCAGAAATCTAGATAGATGTCATCAGTTGTCCTTCCTCTGTCCGCCGATGCTGTTGTTCCATATAATTTCATGGAACTGATTTTATTCAATATTACAAACAGTTAGCATTAGATTGTTTTTTTCATTACATCTCCTCGATCCCCAACTCTGTGGTAGCAAATAGTTATTTCATCTTGCCCTACTGAAGTGACAGTCAGGAATGAAATTATCTCTGTTTTCATTTTACTTGGTCACTTGTATATGCCATCTCCTATGTAACCAAAATATTTTAATCTTCTCAAACCATTTACGAGACTTAAAATTGATCCTTAAAGAAAAGCTAGAGAAAATCTTCAATAAATTGGATTGAAATAATTGTTAGCATTGTTAGCATATAAAAAAAAATGAAACTCCTAGAGCTGGACCTATAAATATTGGGCTTTAATATTAAAACACACATAGAGGGAGGGAAGATCATACATCCTAACTGTTCCCTTACTTACAATATGTTTTTAATTATGGCATTCAACAGGCATTTTCCTCAGTCACTCTGAAGTAACTGAAAGGAAAATTAGTGTCACCATATCTGTCCTTTCACAAACATACAGTGTGGCTGCCAGTAGTACACTGGTGTGTAGAGAGGCAGAATCACAGGATAGAGTTGTTTGATTTTGCAAGGTATGAACTATCTAAGTGTCATGGTTTTATGACGTTTGGTTATTGGTACTCCACATCATAACATCATGGAGTGAATGTACCTGGTTCTCAGAAGAGAAGGACTACTACAGTCCCCATGGTACTTTGCTCCTCTGTTACCATTTTCCAGCTGGAGGGAAAAGATAAAAGCTCGCAGTATAAAAACTTGCGGATCACGAGACCTGGTCCCTTTTTCCACCCGTCTCTCGTCTTGGCAGCACCTCGCTCTCCAGCCGTCTTATCGTCGGTAGTCGAGTAAGGCCTACCTTGATTTTGGGACATTGTCTCTCTCTGTATTGGATTTATCAGCTTAAGTTGTAATTATATTGTATTATAGTGTGTTGTTTTGCATTCCGATATCTTATTTAGTAAATTAGTTTGTTTCTCCTCAGATTGTTGCCGCTGTTCTTTGCTCTCAGGGCCATCTCCTTACCCTTTTCCCCTTTTCCCTTTTCCCGGGGTGTGGACCCATGGACCCCCTGTCCCCTTTGTCACGGAACCGAGCCGAACGCCCATAAACCGTTGACACTAAGGAACACTGCAAGTCCTGGAAAACATACTATGTAGAATAACTTTTACTTGATGGGAATAAAAGGCACTGCAATCATGTCTCCAGCATCTCAAAAAAACCTTGTTTTTTCTTGTTAATATTTTCTACTCAACAGACTTTTCAAATTGGTAAAACTGGAAATTTGCTTTAGCAGGATCCAAGTTGATTTTATCCCTTGTACTTGGAAATACTTGTCACTGTTATCAGGCAAACTTGGAATTTTAAGTTTCACAAAAAATGCCTGTGGAAAATGATTTAAAGTGTATTTATTACTTACTTTAATAGGGAGTTATAAATTTCTGTAAGAAAATTAACACTACTTATTAAATTTCTGGTTGTGATTTCAAAGGCTATGAGCTCTGTCTTGTTCAAAGTACATCCAGAGAACTTTAAGGAAAAAAATGGTATCCAAATCCTGCATGGGTTTAATAAAACCTATTATGTTTTGGGCTGGATTGGAGTGGAGGGGAAAATGTGAAATTCATAACAGATTAATTCTGTAGCATAGATAACCACTTCCCAGTTTAACATCTCAATTAATTTGCTCTGTATGTGGTTAGAGTTTGTGAATATAGATGATAAGATCTGATTGACTTCTAGCTGTAGTACAAAATTTTTAAGATACGAGATTCAAAACAGCAATGCCCTTAGAACTCATGGTTTTATTTTCAGAATATGCTGTCCCTTTATTCCCAGTTTTTGGTTACTAATACTATCATAGTTTGGAAACTTCTAATGAGAGATCTGTGTAACTGGAAGGCAATTTAAAAGAACTCATAATAAGCCATTTTAAAATGAGTAATATATATATATTCCTCCAAAATGCATTTGGTTAGAAGCACTTTCAGATGATAGAGCTGTGTATGAAAGTGTTTGACATCAATTACTGAATATACTTATGGCATCCTGTGGCCTAGAGGCATGACTTACTATTTAACTATCATCTGTCTAGCAAGTTCTGGCAGTTGCAAGTTGACAATGACATCATGCAAGTACAACAATGTGCTAACACACACTTTTTTTTATTCTGGTAGAACACTCTGACATTGTACAGACAACTTTTGAATCCATACAGTCAGTTAGGGACTCTTAGATTCCTGCCTTTGAAGAAAGCTTTTAACTGGGAAAGCACTGCAGACTTATGTAACAAATGATAAGGACAGGAAAAGAACAACTACAGAAAATTTTAGTGAAATGTGTATGCAATAAAAACAAGATGAGACAAATGATTTTTGACTGTTGTGTGATGTCTTTCAGGTGTTAAACTCTTCCACAGTCCTTTGGTAGTCCTTTGCACAAGCTATTTCTAAGCTCCAGGCTTTTTTTTTTTAAACCTCTGATGATCATTTCATTTGATTTACTTACTTATAAGAGGTATTGAGCACTAAACACTTTCTTTCCCCTGATATTCTCCCTTTCCGGTTTTTTTATAAAAGGAATCTGTTATAAGGATCTATATTGATTCATCTCAGATAAGAATATTATTTGTAGGGTTTGTATGGCTGGGTGCAAAACATTGTGAACTCATTCCTCCTTTTTTTTTTTTTCTTGAGTAAATTTATAGCTGACTCCTGTTTGGGAGCAAAGATGTGAAAAGAGCTGAGCATACCACGGAATCATGGGAATTGGAAGGGACTCTGGACATCAGCTAAGCCAATGACGCTGCTAAAGCAGTTTTCCTACTGTTGGTTAAACAGGGAAGCATCAAGGCAGATTTTGAATATCTCCAGAGAAGGAGAGTCCACAACCTCTCTGGGCAGCTTTTTCCAGTGCCCTAAGAAATTTCCTGTGGTCCACTTTGTACCCATTGCCCCTTGTCCTATCTCTGGGCACCACTGATAAGAGCCTGGCCCCATCCACTTGACACCCATCCTTCAGATATTTATGTGTTAAGCCCCTCTCAGTCTTCTCTTCTCCAGAATAACAGATCCAGGTCTCTCAGCCTTTCCTCATAAGGGAGGTGATCCAGACCCATAAGCATCTTTGTAACCCTCCACTAGACTCTCTAGGAGATCATGGTTTTGAACTGGGCATCCAGAGCTGGACACAGTACTCCAGATGTGGCCTCATCAGGGCAGAGAGAGGAGGATAACCCCACTCAACCTGCTGGCCACACTCTCTTTAAAGCAACCAGGCCACAAGGGCACACTACTGGCTTATGGTCAGCCTTCGCAGGTCCTTCTCCTAGATGCTTGGAGACAGCATGCAAAATAAGTTATTCCATCACCTTCCCAGGGACAGAGGTGAGGCTGAATAGGCTGTAGTTTCCTGTGTCCTCCCTGCCCTTTTTGAAGATGGGAGTGACGCTGGCTGTCCTCCAGTCTTCAGGAACCTCTCTCATTTTCCATGACCTTTCAAAGATGATAGAGAGTAGTTGGGCAACCACTTCTGCCATCTCCCTCAACTCTCATGGGTGCATCCCATCAGGGCTTATGGACTTCTGCGCATTGAATTTGCATAGATGATCTCTTAATTGGATCCTCCTTGACCAAGGGGAAGTATTCCTTTCTCCAAACTCTCTTGCTTACCTCTAGGGTCCAGGATTCCTGAGGTCCAGTCTTAGTAGTAGAGAGTGACCAAAGAAGGTATTCAGTTACCCCTCCTTCTCAGCGTCCTCTGTGTGTTAATACATAAAATGATCTGTCCTATAGGACAGATTTGAGTGAAGGATAGGCAGCTAAACTCCATTTTAGAAATGGAAAATATTTACAGAGAAATACTAAAGCTGTTTCTCATGCAAGATCACTTACTCCTGCTGAATTCAGTAGAATGGTTTAAATGAGAAACTGTAGACACAGTCAAGTGACTTGAGCAAGGTGACAAAGAAAATCTGTGGCGGGGCAGGATTTCCCAGCCTAGGTTAAAATTTTCCAAACACTGCTCCATGCTTTCTCCGTGTCATCATGAAATCAATGGAGCTCAATAGCCATAAAGTTATAGAGGAAAAGTAGAATACGAAAAAATCCTTCCTTTTTATTTTTTTCCTCTCTACAGTATCAGTGAAGCAGTAAAGTAATGAAGTAGGTTATTGTAACGGCTATGTTTGAAATCCTGTAGATAGCTATCATTAGCAAAATCTGATTGCTGTCTTAAAAGAATAAAAATTCAATAATTAGGACCAAACCAAACCGCACTCACCAAAAACAAAACCCCAAAACAAAAAACAACACCACAGCAAACAAGAAGCAGCAGTATTTCTGTTTGACTAATTTTAAGAGAAAAGAGTAGTTAAAGCAGTAGGTCTAGCCTCACATTCTCCTTTATATCCATATTTCAAACAGTGCTAAAGTCAGGCCACATAAAAAATGTCAGCTACCTCAGTGAATATTTTAATGATATCATATTGAGAGTAATTATGGAAATTAATGGAGATTATTTTAAGTGGGAATTGAAAGTGACAACCTGGACCTTTCAAAAACATTCAGTAATTTACCCTGGATAATGTGGGTAAAGGGCTTTTCTGCATGAAAACATGTCAAAGAGAAGGGACAGCAAAATAGACTGTCACAAAAGTCAGGACTATTGTGAGAATATGCCTCATATTTGTCTGCATAAATATGATATCAGCATTACTGGTTAACCAGAGAGGTCCCTGAGGACTGGAGGCTTGCCAATGCGACTCCCATCCACAAGAAGGGTTGTAAGGAGGATCCAGGGAACCACAGGCCTATCAACTCGACTTTGGTCCCAGGTAAGGTTATAGAACACATAATCTTGAGGGAGATCACATGGCATGTGTGAGACAACTGGAGGAACAGACCTAGCCTGCATGGATTCATGAAAGGCTGGTCCTGCTTGACCAACCTCATCTCCTTCTATGACCAGGTGACACAGCCTTTCCCTTAGATGAGGGAAAGGCTGTTGTCATAGTCTACTAAACATTAACAAGGCCTTTGACTCTGTCTCCTGCAGTATTCTCCTGGAGAAACTGGCAGCCCATGGCTTGGACAGGTACACTCTTTGTTGGGTAAAGAACTGGCTGGATGGCCAAGCCCAGAGAGTGGTGGTGAATGGAGTTAAATCCAGCTGGTGACCAGTTATGAGTGGTGTGCCCCAGGGGTTGGTATTGGAGCCTGTCCTTTTCAGTGTCTTTACTGATGATCTGGCTGAGGGCATTGAGTGCATCCTTAGGAATTTTGCAGATGACACCAAGCTGGCAGGAGGTGTCGATCTGCCTTAGGGAAGGTATGCCCTACAGAGAGATCCGGAAAGCCTGGATCGCTGGGCTGAGGCCAATGGGATAAAGTTCAACAAGACCAAGTACTGGATCTTGCACCTTGGCCACAAAAAAACCATGCAAAGCTACAGGCTTGGGGCAGAGTGGCTGAAGACTGTGTAGAGGAAATGGACCTGGGGGTACTGGTTGACACTTGGTTGAGCATGAGCCAGCAGTGTGCCCAGGTGGCCAAGAAGGCCAATGGCATCCTGGCTTGTATCAGAAAGAGTGTTGCTAGCAGGAGCAGGGAAGTGATTGTCCCTCTGTACTCAGCACTGGTGAGGCTGCACCTTGAGTACTGTGTTCAGTTCTGGGCCCCTCACTGCAAGACACTGAGGCCCTGGAGTGTGTTCGGAGAAGGGCAGCAAAGCTGGTGAGGGGTCTGGAGCACAGGCCTCATGAGGAGTGGCTTGTACTCCTTATAAGGGAGCTGGGATTATTAAGTCTGGAGAAGTGGAGGCTTTCTACAACACCCTGATGGGAGGTTGTGGTGAGGTGGGGATCGGCCTCTTCTCCCATGTAACTACTGATAGAACTAGAGGAAATGGCCTCAAGTTGCACCAGAGGAGATGCAGGTTGGATGTTAGGAAATACTACTTCTCTGAGAGAGCAGTCAGGTGATGGAACAAGCTGCCCAGGGAGGTGGTGGGGTCACCATCCCTAGAGGTGTTCAAGAAATGTTTACATGTTTGTATGGAGTGATGTGTTTTAGTGAGAAATATTGGTGATAGGTGGATGGTTGAACTGGATGATCTTAGATGTTTTAGGTTGTTTTTTTTTTTTTGCTGTGGTTCTATGATTCTGTGTTTCTATCCCTTATTCATTTGGTTGGTGGTGCAGGGTACTTTATCACATTCATTTTAATATTTACGTCATCTAGTCTACCTGGAAGCAAGGAGATCATTTTTTATTGCATCTGGTCTCCTTTTGAATCAGAATTATTCTCTACCTCTTCCATGTAATACCTAATAAGTTTCTGTCACAATCTTTTTCATGTAGTTAAATGGATTTGATCCTCAACAAATTTATCACTAAGTATCTCTGATTAAAAAAAAATAAATCTGGAACACTTTTAGGAATTGTTTTACTTTGCTGGAGAGTAAATGGATTTGGTTTTTTTTTTTTTAACAATTTAGAGCTCTAACAGTATCCTGTTATATGTATGTGTGCATGTGTATGTGCACATTTGAAGGAAGTTTTATTTTACAGCAGATCTCCCTGTTAGGATAAGGAAAAGACTTAGCATTTAATGAGATATACTTTGCCTGCTTTTCTGCCAATGCATTAAGATTATATTGCAGTTTAAAATACACAAAATCTAGATAGAAATCCACCTGATTATCATACAATAGCAATGGTCAGAAGACTAATTAGTTCTATTAACTTGTTTAATCCAGGAGGATAAGAAAGGTGAAAGAGGATGGATATGTGTGAGGGGGGACTTCATATATATTTTTTCTTCTCACATTTTTGTATTTTCAATTTATGTGTAATGATAAATTATTATAAAAGAGAATTAAATATCTGCAGATTTAATTTCAGTGAGTCTGTATTTTATACCTCTGTTTTCTCATGGGACCAGGCAGCTGAGTTAGAGAGAAAGACAGATGATGATTGACAAAATTTTTGAGAGCATCTATATAGCATAATGAATGCAAAGATACCTGAGAAAACCTTAAATAAACTTGTTTATCTACAGCAGCAATTTAACCATTCTTATATTGCTTTAATATGGCCAAATTGACATTATTTTAAGGATTTCAGAGACAAATCTTACTTAAATGTAAGTAATCAGTCTCTAATTAATTTTAATTTTTTAAAGCTGCTTTGAAAAACTTGCCACCTGTCACAAATTTTAGGTATGCATGTATTAGTGAGATAATTATCATATTTCAATCATATTTGATTTAAATGGACCGGGACATTCATCGGACACAGAAAGAATTCTCCAATTGAAGCAACACTGTAAACTGGATACAACATTCCCTGAAAATACTGAATATATTGTGTCTTTTCATACAACGTGGAAAATGTTTCCTCACCTTCATTTTCCGGCAGTTTGGAACAAGAAGTAGGGAAGTTGTAGAAACTGCTGCAATTGGAATATGCTGATGATCTCTAAAGCCAGTCAGTAAATGTAGAGGATAAGTATAGATGGTATCTCAGCAGATAATTTTACGCTCTGTACTGCAGCTCCTGGCTTTTGGGAAGTATGAACTGTTCATGCAATTCCCAGCTCACATTCCTTAGTTCATTCAGTGTCCAGTACATTTTGTAACATCAGCCCTTTGCTGCAACAGAGTGCAGCTGAACCACCTATGTCCAACAAATCCAGTTATGTGAAAGATGAAGCCAGTACAACACAGATGTATGTCCAGATATGTGGATCAGCAGCACATTATGATAGAAAGACTGTGTCCCCCTAAAATACATGCATCCAAAATGTACAGAATGATTTAGAATTGCAGTTGAGGTTGAGTTTAAAAACTATTGCAGCTGTAATACTGCACAAAGGAAAAACAACAGCAAGCAAAATTATGCTACTTTACTATTCTAGAAGTTGACTTTTCTTTCATGTGTTCTATTTAAATCGACAGAAGCCAAAAGAAAAAAAAAGAAATTGCAGCAAAAATGTGAAAGTACAATTGAAACCATATAGCACTTATATTTTCATTGGAGAGCTGGCATGATAAACATTATAGAAACTTCCAAAGAGGATGATACTTCATATCCATAGAAGTTCAATGTCACCGTATTATTTCATCTAATACAGAAGGATGCAAATAGTGAAAAAGGATGGCTTTGTACTTGAAGATCTTTGATTTATTCAAGAACCAAATTGGACATTGGAACTTCACTGGTAATAACTGGAAGAGCCATATCCAACTGCATGGCAATACCTATCATGGCTTTGTGCTCAGTTCTGCCATTATTTAGAGTGAATTTCTGTGGAACTTTCTTTGCAAGTGGGCAAATGCCATGACTCAATGTAGAAACTATCAGGCTTATTAATTGTGAGAATCAAGTACTGTTTTTAAAAAAATAATACATTTTTGGGTTAGATATTTTTTACTTGACTATTTTTTCCTGATCTCATTTCAAGTATTTTAGCCCTTTGCTTCGCACTACTTTGTGTGCAAGGGTTGTAAATCTGTAGGCATCAATTCCATGTTTTTGTAGTCTGTGAGGCTGGTGCAGTTAAATCTATAGCCTTCTTCAGTGCCAGCAGAAGTCAATGAGAACGTTGGCTTCAGAGAGCTCAGAATAGGGTGCAGAGCTGTTTATTAACCAAACATTCAGCTGCTGTTTTTTTTTTCACTCAAACATGCATTCTGGTCACTGTGAAAAATCACTAGGACAAAGATATGACTAAAAGTAAATTGGAAATGAAAGAAGAGAAGAAAAGCAACAAATATCTATGTGCGTAGCACTGATGCAGGCAACCATTTCAAAACAGTAGCCAAACTATTATCTCACTCTTTGATGAGGAAAAAAACAACACCAAAACAATACTAAGAATTTCTGTCTGTCACTGTTTGAGAAGACTCTACAAACTTTATTTCTGCCCTTAGCAGAAATAATTTGCACTCCTACAATTTTTGAAACTTCTCCAAGACTTAAAAAAAGTCATGTAAAGTAGTTGCTGACTGCCTCCTTTTTCAGTTGTACACCCTTAAGGTGTGTTACTGAGGCTGTGAAGTTGGATATGTTAGGTGTAGGGTTTATGAATATGAAAAGCAGTAAATTTGCATGATTGTGGCATATCAGTCATTGAAATTCACTTTTATTTGAGCAGAAAGGATGTATCAGTCTATAAAACATTTAATTAATGAACACTAAATCTTTAAAACAAAAGCTAAAAGAAATGAAAGAAAGAAGAAAGAGACAGATTTAGCTTCTAAATGCATTTCATTTTTGAGGCTCTTTCAAGATCATCTCTGAAGATCTAGTGTCAACACCATTGCAGCTTCAAAACTCATTTCTGCTGCCTATTGCACTGTTTTAAACTTTTACTTCTAAAATCAAAACAAGGGAATGTAACCCCCCATTTGTAGTTTCTCTTTTAAAAAATGAAAGGCTTCAAATGGCACAAGGGCAGCAATTATGCCATCCAAACCCATCATGACAGAGTTCTAGGGATAACAGTGAAACAGGCTAGAAAAAGGCAAAAGATATCAAAAGCAGACATGGTCTTATTCATTTTTTTTACATTATTATTTTATGGTTTCTTGAGATCTCAAGATTAAGAAAACCGACTTGTTACTACTTTTCCCTTGAATATTATCTTAATACTTAAGGTAGGACATGCATTTTAGTATTATAGCATTAACAGTTATGCCACGTGATCATAGGCACAGTTTTTGTGTACCTCTTGAAACAACTGGGATATACTTTTGGAACTGGTTTACAAGAAATTACTTTCACTGGAAGGCTACTTTTATTTATTCAGGCAAAATTACTCATAAATATTTTGGTTCCTGTTGGCCAGAATAAACAACCTTAGCTGTCATATTAATTTTTGAGGAAATGTATTAAAACTCCTATGGTAAATTAAAAATACACTACTGTCTTCTGCAGAAGTTATAAACAAACTCTCTCTCTTCATGGCAATTAATCTTATGCCTTCCAATCTCTCCCCTCCCCTCTCCTCTCCTCTCTCCCCATTTCTTCCCCATTTCTTCCCCATTTCTTCCCCATTTCTTCCCCATTTCTTCCCCTTCCCTTCCCTTCCCTTCCCTTCCCTTCCCTTCCCTTCCCCTCTCTCTCATTTTTTTTTTCCTGTATGTGATCTTCCATACCATCAATGAGAAAAACAAAACTACACATTTTGGGGGGTGAAATTTCTATCATTTGGAAATGTAAAAGAATTCTAGACTAATGAAGCATAGATAATGGAACTGGAATATTACAGTTCTCAGCACAAAGCTCAGTGTCTGAGCACAGAGTCAGAATCAGAGAATTACAGAATATTTGAAGTTGGAAGGGACTTCTCAGTGTCATCTGATCTTCTAGGAGTCATCAGGTAAAGACCCCTCCACTCAAGCTGGGCCATCTTTGAAACAGGTCGCCTGTGATTATGTCCAGGTGGCTTTTGAAGATCTACAAAGAGAATATTTCACGACCTCTCTGGGCAACCTTTTCCAGTGCTCAGTCACACACACATAAAAGTGTTTCCTCATATTTAGTCGGAAAACACTTGTGTTCCATTTTGTGCCCACTGCTGCTTGTCCTGTCACTAGGCACCACCGAAAAGAGCCTGGTACTCTCCACTTTATACCTTCCCATTATGTATTTTTATATGCTGACAAGATTCCCCAGAACTTTCTCTTCACTAGGTTGAACACTTGCAGCTTTAACCTTTTGTCTTGTTGCCTTCATTACCTTTGTGGCCTTTCACTGAACTCTTTCCAGCAGATCTGTATCTTTTTTTCATTTTGGGAAGCCAAGAATTAGACACAGTATTCCAGGTGAGATCTCACCAGTGCTGAGTGAAGAGGAACAGTACCTTCCTCAACTTGCTGGCAGCACATCTCTGAATGTAACTCATGATACCGTTGGCCTTCTTTGACATGAGGGCATATTATTGCCTGTATGGGAACTACTGAGTCATGGCCTGAACCACTGATTGAGCACCTGGAGGAAAGACCCAGTCAGCCCTGGGAGCACAGGTGAAGGCAATTCACCTGTGTGACCAGGCTCCACCCCTCTTAGGCCTCATTTAAGGGCTGACTACCACTGTGGAAGGATCTTTTTCTGGAGATCCCTCCTTGGTGGAAGCCTTTCTCTGTGAACCCATGATCATCTGATATGGGTGAGCAATATACTTCTCTTCCCTTGCAGTACCTTGCTATTGTGCTGATCCTTCCACCTCTTTTGTAATGCTGTTTCCATTATGTTGGTCCTTCTGATCGCTACATTGCCTCATATCTACCTTGATGTATAGGAGGACCTGTGAGGTCATTTCTACCAGGACCCGCAAGGCTTTTTAGGCGAAAGCTGTTTTCCAGCTGGCCAGACAGTAGCTTTTGTGGGTGCCTGGAATTATTCCTCTCCATGTGTAGAGCTTGTCGTTTCTCTTTGTTGAACTTAGGAGGTTCCTGTCAGCCCACTTCTCCAAACTGTTGAGCTCTCTCTGGATGGCAGCATGACCTTCTGGTGGATCAGCTACTCCTCAGTTTTGTGTTATCACCAAACTTGCTGAGAGTACACTTGCCCCATCAACCAGTTCTTTAAAGAGATGTTGAGCATGATGTTCAGCATTAGTTAGTGACCTCCAACTAGACTTCACACCACTGATCAGCACTGTCTGGACCCAGCTGTTTGATTTTCAATCCACCTCACTGTCTGCTCATCCAGTCTATATGTAATAAGCTTCTCTAGCATGATCTTCTGGGAAACAGTATTGAGGTCAAGGCAGACAATATCAGTTACTCTACTTCCACCTACCAAACCATGCATTTCATTTTAGGAAATTACCTAATTAGTCAGACTCTTTCACCTTCTTGTCTTTCATTTGCCTGGAAATTGTTTCTAGGACAAGTTATTTCCACACTTATGTGTGGACTAAGTGGATTGTCGTTTCCTGGGCTCTCCTTATTCTGCTTGAAAACACTCAACATGCTTGGCCTGTGTACCCCTGGAAAAAAAGGTTCATGAACATAATTTGGCTTTGAAATGTCATGGTTTTGGGGGGCTCCAACTAATTTTTTCTGTTTTGTTTTCAACTCAAACCTCAACGTATTAAGGCACATTTAAATCCGTGATGAAGGCATGTGAAGCACCACATATCCAAAGTAGACCATGAATTCCTGAATGATAAACGATATCTCTGAGACTGGCATCTGCTGCTCAAAAATGTGGTGACATTGTAGTTTGGCTGAGTCTTAGCTGATACGTTTTTTTCATTGCTGATATTTAACCAGACTGGTGCTAAGGAAGCACCAACACGTGGTTATTTACAGAAGACAGTAAAATAAATTACAGTAAAATAAATTACCATGTGGTTGAAGTTTAGCAAACTGTTAAAATAAACCAGCTCAATGAACTGATCAGCAGCAACAAAATAAAACTACACTGAATCTATGCCAAGGGCAATGACATCTGTTTTACTTCCATCTCCAAAACTGACTTTAATAAATGACAAAATGTTCCAATAGTTTCTTTGTTGCCCTTCCTGGCTGGATTTTGGAGAGCTGCATGTGTATTTGCAGCATGTATTTGCATCAACTTCTTGATTCAGTAGTCTCTTACCTTTTGACCAGAATCTTCTGTAGAACTGCTGTTTGCTTTCCATTCTAGTTTGCCAGATGGTGTATCCAGGATGCATAGTTGACTCTGATAATGCTACTTTTGTGGGTGTATGCTGTGTAAATTTTCTGCTAGCCATGCAAGTACCAAGAATGGTCAATCACAGAATGGTGTAGATTGGAAGAAACCCTTGGAGGTCATCTGATTCAGACCTACTCTGGTCCAAGAAAGGACATCTAGTGCAAGTTACCCAGGTTGCTAATGTTCAGTAATAAACAAGCATTCCAACAGTATGGGTATATTGCTAATCATGTTATGTGTACAGGAGAGTAGGAAGAGTTGTAGCGCTTGACAAAGAAAGACAAGACAGTTTTATCTGTTCAGGCTTTGAAATGATTATTGAAAATGTAGAGCAAGTAGACTCTAAAGGCTCCAAAATCAGATGAGAAATATCAGAAAGCTGAGTTCACCATAATTTTAAAAGCTGTCTTATTTTGAGCTCACCTTCAGGAAGCACTAACTGTGTTGTGCTCTCACCTCCAAGACTTCACAGATGAGGCAGTGGCATTTGATATGAAGTTGCACTACTGCTGTCATTATTGATCATGTCTGCGCTATCAGACAGATCAATAAGCTAATTGGCTAATGCCCAATCCCAGCATGCATTAGATTTTAGCAAGTGGCACATCTAGAACAATTTAGGGGTGCTTTGGTTTTTGCTTTGTTCCAGGAGAATTACAAGGGTTTTAGTGGTTTCTCCTTGCTACACTAGTACCTCCAGCAGAATGAGGAATAGAGCTGAGGGAATGGAATAATAAACTTCACAAACAAGCCATACAAATGCAACGCTTCTACTCAATCTTCCCGATATTTTAAAGATGGTATTTTTTTAATCCACAAGTCTCTTCTTCACGCTTTCTTACTTGAATTGTGACTTGAAGGACATCTGAGAACATTGTGGGAGGGAAAGAGAGAGGCCAACTGCCTGTGACAAATAAAGCATCAAGATTTACAAGCATGAATAACAGCAAGAGTATTGTGCTCAAACTATTAGCAGAAGGAGCCAAGTCTGATTTTTCACTGAAGTCAGTGCAGAGTGGACAGTATGGAGTTGTACCTGGTATAAATTTTAATTATTTGAAAGGCTCAATTTAGATGTTGTCTGCCTTTTACTGGATACAAAAACAAAACAGCATGAAAACCCCACAAAGCAGAACAAACCGAACCAATCAAAACTCTGAAACAAACCAGAAACACAGAAACAAACAAAAAACAGCAACAACAAAAAGTGGTAGCAACAACAACAAAAAAACCAAGCCTAGTACATCTTCAGAAGGTCGTGAAGATATTTTGAGCTAGTCTTATAAAAAGAGTTTTGTGCTACAAATATTTTTCAAAACATACAAAAAATCCGGTACAAATAAGGTACAAATACCTTATTCCACCCATAGCTTGTACTGTTCTATGGAGTGTAGCTCTCAGAAAAAGCACAAGTAGCAAAACTTTACTTCCCCAAAATGCACTTCAATATATTTTAAGGAGAAAATCCTAATTTAAAATAATGTCAGCATCTTTCGTCTGTAGAATATGAGGCTCAGCATCTTTAAATTATTTAAGAGGTCCTCAGAGAGTCAGTTATGCTTATAATGTCAGATTTACTCAAAGAAATGGAAAGAGCAAAGCAAAATGTTGAATAAGGACTTCCTGTGCAATTTTACCAAGTTATTTTTTACTGCCTGTAATTGAAGCAGCATTCTCACCTCACACAGTTTTAGCCAGAAATATATGTTGTATAACTGCCACTTGCTTTTTTTTTTTTTTTTCCTAAGTAGACTAGGTCTGCTCCACTGAACTGCACTTTTCCCCAGGAGGATTCATTTACAAATAAATACAAGGTCTACTGAGAGACAATTGAAAGTAAATTTCCACAAGGGCTTACAAATCTTGAGTATGCCTTCTAAAAGGTAAAACATAGAACTGTATGAAACTCTGAGGAGAGTTTACCATTAACTTATTAGTAACTTCTCTGACAGTTTTTATTCTTTTGCTGTGTTAGAAGGACCAGAGTTAATACTTGTGATGTGATTTTAACAGTTTGTACTCAAAAAGTTATCAATGTCAGAATTAGTGCTTTATTGGAAAAAACCTGCATGATGCAGAGCTGTCATCTGTAAACAGCCTTGCACCTCATATACATTTTGTGCCTCTTCAAGAAAAAGAGAAACGACTGTTCCTTCTTTTCTTTGACACTCTTTCAGCACTAATAAGGAAATTAGAAAGTACTCAGAGAATGTCTGTCAGAGCTAGAACAAGGAGAACAGGCCAATTCCTACTTTACCTCCAGACACCTTGTACTGGCACACCATGTACCACTGGTGTCTGAAACACTTTGTGTTTGAACTACAGCACAGGCTCCCTGGGGAAGAGGTGCATCATCTCATTTGCTTTTGAACTGAGCACACACATTATTGACTCTGTACATGGTAGCACTCATTAATATTTTGAGAAGTGATTTCTTATTAACCTAAACAAGATTTCTCCTTTTCAATGAAAATAAAACAATACAATGCATGTATTTGCACAGTTCTTAACATGATATGCAGTGGTCATACCCTTTGACATGATATGCATTAACAGGAGTTTTGGGTAATGCTGAGTAACAATCTTTTTGTTTGAATAGAAACTGCCTGGCTTCAAGTTCAGTCAGGTTGCCAGATGAAATATGAGTTTTCATACTGAAACTCATGTGGAGCCACACTTCACCTCTGCTAAAATACAGCTTCTCCTGAGGACATCTTCCCTCCAAGGAGCCACCCCTCAACTCTGCCTAGCAGCTTAGCTCTGGGTCTGAGGACCATCCTTTCCAATACTGTGAATAACATAGCATCAGAAATAACACTAGGAAGACAGAAATCTAACTTTGCCATCATTTCAAGGATTGTCTTTGCCACAGACAGTTTTCTTTCTTATCCCTGTTCTTAACTCTCACTAATAAAGGATAGTAAGTATTCTGTTCCCATTATAGGGAAATATAAGCAAATAGTTTGATTGGATGGTAACTGTTTTTGCTGTTTAGAGATCTGCCAACTCACAGCTACCACGGAGTGTTAGGTTAAGGAGGGAGTGTAGGCACAATTCGTGTACCGTCATTCATCTCTAGCTTTCATTCTTTGACTTTTAAATCCGATTTGAGGTTATATTCTAGGGAAATAATCAAAGCCGATGTTTAACTTCATGTTTCTAAGTCATGCATCATCTTGTTAATTAAAGCCTGGCAAATGGAATAACGCTTTATTTAAAAGGAAGGAAAAAGCCTTGCAGGTTTATTCATTGTTTCATGCAGGTCAGAAACGCATCAAGCATGCCTGAATTCAGTTTGACTACTGTTTCTTCATACTTCTGCTGCTGCTTTTTCTTTCAGTGAATGCTTTCATTACACAAAGGAAGTAGGAAGAATTATTCAGGAAGTAGTGTTTTACCTCTCCCCATTACTCTCTCCTCTCTAACTGACATATATTCTCTTCTACTTGTGCCAGTCTCATCTGGTAGAAAATGGTGAAGCTACACGGAAGCCACTGTTTGTTTACATAGCTATGGATGCCTTAGGCTTTGTTTTATGACCAAACTGAAGCCCCTGCACTTTTCCATCCCTTCTACCTTCATCAATATGACTCTATTTCTCTTGGTAGCATAAAAAGGATGACTTCTCGGTCCAGATCAATTGCAACGGTGCTTGGACAGCGGAGGGGCATATGAAGTACGTTCACAGGAGCTTTCTAAAATCCTCCATACTTCAGAAAAAATATTAATGATTTTAATAGTAAGTTCAGTGATTAAATTCTGTAGAGGAAACTGGAAAAAATAGTTCAACAACATTTTGATTTATTCTATTCCTTTTCTAATTTTGCTACTGCTGTTTTTTTCATTTTCTTCTATTAACATAGAAGAAAGTTATTTTTTTTCTACAAGGAACTTTCTTTGTAAGACATTTGAAAGGAGGAATTTTCCAAAACTAAGAACATAATTTTGAGAAACAGCGGGTCTCTATTTATTTTTTCTGGCAGACATGTCTCATGCAATCTGTTGATTACTCTGCATTGTTGCTTTTTTTGCTTTTGTTTTTTCAAGTATTTATTTAGTTAGTTTTAATCCTCATATTTCTGTTGGAGAGCACTTTCAGAATTCCTGTAACAGACAGGATTGTACTTAATTGCCTCAAAACCAAAAGCAAACAAACAAACAAAAAAATCCACAATAAATCCACATTTTTTTTTGCCACAAAAATTTTATGTATATTTTCGAAAATTTTTCCTTTGCCTTTGTGTCTCTTGTCAAATAACCTATTATTGCTATTATGTAACCACATATGGCAATGTATTTCATAATCAGTCTTCATTTTCTAGAAAATCATAGCATGAATCCTTGAGTCTTTTTTTTTTGTTTTGATCTCTCTCCAAGTTGTACAGTGGGCATTCCAAACAATACCTACTGTGGTCTTTGCAATTTTATTAACAAGTCCTTTTTCTGGTGGAAATATATTGCATGATACATCTTTTCTGATCACATTCACCTTTCACACCTTCATTATTTTGGTGAATTATTGTAAAATCTTGTTAACACCAGTTTTATTATTTTCTGTCTCTTTATCATTCTTAAATGATGGCACACAATTTATAATAGTTGTTCTCATTAGTACTTATATATATATATATATTATTATGACCCTTAAGGTCATCCATTTCTTCCTACCTGTCAACATACCTCCACTTTCTAGCTCTATAAGAAATCCAACAAGATTAGTTGCAGAACTTATTGAATAGCTATTACTTATTCTTCAGAAAGCTTTTATTCACCTGTCATAAATTTTGATCTCTGTTCATTCCCCCCTTCATCCTACGGTGTTTAACTGTTCAGATAAATGAAGTTTGCTTTTTCTGCGCCTACAGTTTTGTAAAAAAAAAAAAAAAAAAAAAAGATCAGTAAAATAATTGGAGCCTGATGTGACAATATGTCTTTGCTGAAGAGGATGCTATTCCATCACAAATAATCTAATATCATAAATATTCTATTTCACCTGCAAAATGACTGGAAATATAGTATTTCAGTCTCCACTGACCCTTTTTACATTTTTTGTCATGTGAATTACCTGGAAATGTCTTCTTCATAAAATATTACTTGTTTAAACTTAGGAAAAACAATTTACTAAAGCGCACATTATATGAATAATTGCAGAAAATCCATACCATAGAGTACACATAACTTATAGTCTATACTGCGGTCTCCTGTAAAGGCTTCATCCTTTGTATGGTGACGTACAAAGGCACAAATGATGCTTAAAGCAAATAAAGAATATCTTCTTCAGAATCATGCGTGGCCTTAAAGATAATTACTCACATTATATGTAGGTCGCTCAAAAAGTAGTGCCACCTATATATTTCCATGGAAACTACAACATACACAAAAAGCACAAAACCCCAATTTGACAGTAAAAGTCTACATAGCTGTCAAGAATGTGGCTTATCTTTCGTGTTGGAATGCAACACCCACTGCCTCACTGTGTTCACATCCAGTGTTTGGTCTCCAGAAATGTTCAGCAAGCATCAATGAATGTCAGTGGGTGCTGTTTTTTTTCCACATGGAGGAATTCAGTGACACCTTTGCTTCATATGCACTTCCATGTCAGATGTCATTTGTTACACTGCCCCTCTGCTGCCATCTGTAACATGGCAACAAAAAGTAATGGAATATTGGCAGGAAGTTCAACCTCTACTGCTGTACTACCAACATCTGTTTCTGGCATCATGGGCCAACATAACATAATAGGGGGTTTTAGTTTTTGGCACAGACATTGCATAAAGGTGGGATTTCTCTTGCTCAAGTTGGTTCTGTAAAAGAAGGTGGTGCATGCACACTGGTATTTCAGCAGTCAGAGATTTTACTGGATTTTAACACAATAATCTGTCCAGTGAAAACTTTAAAACTACAAGAACATTTTTCATTTATTTGTTTGTTGTTGTTGTTTACTCTGAACCTTGGAAAGAATTCAAAGGTTGTGTGTCTGAGCATACAGTAATGCTTTATATGTTAATAAAAACAGTACTTCAGTATTCCTTAATATGCAAAAGAAATGAAGCAAGTATGGTGAGATGCAGGAGGCCACATTCTTTGATTATTCATTCTTAGATCATTAGAATGCATAATTTGATGTACATCATTGTTTATTAAGTCTTTTTAATGATTATCACTTTAAAAAATATAATATTTTTACAGGATTGGCTATTCAGTAGAATGTATTTAAAAGGCCATTGAAATCAGTAGGGTTACTCATAGTCTCAAAATTATGCATATGCCTAAGCAGTATGTTGGATTGAGGCCAGAATTCCCATCACTTCCAGCATCAAATTTTGAACAAGGGCAGAATTTGATTCATGCTGTCCTCTTGGTAGTTGATGAGTATACTACCTTGTGTAGCTTCTGCAGGTACTTTATGCATCTGTACAGCTTGTATATTTCTTTTCCCAAACCAGGGCAATATTGTTATCGAGCTTGCTTTCAATCTGCATGAAGATTTCTTTTTCATGCAGGCACTACAGAAAATAGCATTGACAATAAAAGGATAAAAGGTACAATTTGTCCAAAATCTATTCCTTCATTAAACACGAGATCATCTTGTTGTACATAGCAGTTCATCAGCCGTCTGATTTGAGTCTAACAAAAGAAGTCAGTATGTTGCGACTGTACATTAACACCAGTTAAAACAAACCATTGGATTCCACGTTTTTCTTGGCACGAAAGAAACAAATATAACATACAGTAAATGGCCTTTTAGTAGGCTTATCAAGATACTACATCATTGAACAATTTTATACTATAAGGTCTTTTATGAGCAATTTAATTATAAAACAGGATCAGAGTATCATATATATTGGTATATTTGGCTCCAAGTTTGGACTATATGACATATTTTAAATATCCTCAAGAGAGTTGTTAAGTGCTGAGTATTTCGAAAATTTGACATTTGCCATATACGTATCCACTTAATCTATGACACTGTCATCAAATACACTATTTTCCCATTCAGTGAATTGCGTACCAGAATCATATCTCTGAAATGTTACTGAATTTCTCTTGACTTTCAGACACTGGACATTTTTGCTAGCTTAAGGAATTTCCATTCCATAATAACATGAACCACACATTTGAAAATGCAAACAACACTGTTAACATTTCAAATAATTTTAGTGATGCAGGAATTTATGCTGACATTAAAAGCTATGCTAAATTGCTACTTGGGTTACTTTGAGGATATCTCTATTACTAATATGACAAAAGATGACTTTAATGGCATAATAAACCAGAAACATGAAAGCATTATTAAAACTTGCTTAATAAAGAGTTACCAATCTGCTATCAGTTAAGCTGTTCAGACATGATGAAATTTCAAGCTAAATATGCCGGGTGACTTAGTGCACTTCTAACCAGCAGTGCTGTAAAATCAATACTAATAGATATTTAAGCCAAAAAGAAGAAAGAATAAAAAGAATTATTTTTGCCACTATAATCCAAAGTAAATATTATTGGACAGAAATAATTACATATCTCCCAAAATATAGACACCTTTTCTGAGAATCTTTCTTTTCCTGGTTTTTACCGTGAAACGTTTGTCCTATATATTGCCCACTTCTGCCATTTCTTCTTGGAAGCATGACATTTGGTTTAATTTATCCAGTGAAATCAGTCACTTTAAGATCTTCTGTATTTGCAAGACACAGAGGAGAGATATTCCACATTCCTTTCATTAATTATTTATCTCTCTTCAGGGTAAAACACTTACTTTACATGTATCGTTCTTTCCCCCTTAAAATGCATACTGGACCTGGGTAAAATAAGAAGCTTCTGAAAAACAGACTTTATTGTGGGTAGAATATTAGCTGTTTGTGGAGCTGCCTTAATGAAAGCATAGGGAAACGCTTTTAGAGAATATAATCTTGTTCACAGCTGATGGATGAAAAAGAATTGTGTACATTTTAAGGTCTGGGATTCCTCCCATCACAAGTTCCTTAAAGTGATTTTGCCAACAAAGATTTTAGGAGAATAGAAAGCTAAGAGTTTAAAGCCCTATTACATGCAGTTCAGATTTAGATCTGCATAATTCTTATAATTACAGTCTAACAAAAAAGCAAGCATTCTGTTTCTGAAAAACATTATGAAGCACATATATCTACTGGGAGGATCAAGAATGTATAATGTATTATCTTCTGTGCTTGAGATATTTTAATGGTACATTTTAATTAAATGGCAAACAATGCCCAGAAAATAAGCATACAGATAAAGTCCTGCAAGAACTTCTTCGGACATAAAACAACTTACAAATGTATTGCTGACTATGGAAGCAAAGAATAGGTACAAAATCTACATTAAGAACTAAAGTAGATTCTTAGGAGCAAGAATTATTTCATAGTAACTACTGAACAAAACATATATTCTATTAATTTCATTACTATAACTGTATTGCCTTCACCCCTCCCCTAATGATGATCTACAAAAGAGTTTTGTCACATTAAAATGGAATTTAAGTAGCAATTGAGGGAAATGAGTCATTAGAAAGACGGAGGTGAGAGCATGCAATTCAAAATTAGAGAAAGAAGTTCTGCAGGGAAAAAAAAGGAGTAATCTGGAAAAAGATAGCTTGGAGTGTTTTTCAAATAAATACAAAAAAATTCAATGTTATTAAGATAATTACGTTGTGGCAGATGCAGTGGAAGTGATATGTAGATTTGCAAAGCTATCCTACAGCAATCAAGCAGGAGACTACTTCAGCAGAACAGTTTTATACTGAACATATTTAAGATCATTAGTCCAAAATATTTCTTGCTCTTTATAGGTTGCCTTTTATTTACAGGTCTGGTGGCAGAAACCTTCTGGTTGAAAGTTCAGCGTAAATAATGCACAAGCTATAAATAAGAACAAACTAAATGGTAAAGAATAAAAGGAAACTAAACCAGAGCTGTTTCTCCAATGTTTGTGTGCTCTGCAAACTTTACTGTCATCCTGATAATGTTTTTGGTACAGCTAACCTCCATGGTGGTGGAAGACAGCACCCACAACAGAGCATCCTAGTTACAATGACCTGAGTACCTCTGCTTTGGTCCATTTCTGAGAGGATACCACAGTCATTAAGTTAGTTAAAAAAAAGAAATAACAGACTTTTTGCCATATTACATAGTTCACAGGGATTCTGTGAACCAGAGTATTCAAGTTCACTTGTTCACTAAAAATACCTGTAGAAAAAGATAAGAAAACTCTTTATTCACCATCTTATTAATAATTTTCTTGATCAGATAGACCTGTTTGCATGTTAGTGCAAGTTGGATGTATTACATAGCTCCAGGAAGAGCTAGGAGTCATGCTTTTGCTCAAAATTGTGTTAAAGCCACTTATAGAGCTGAGGGCAGAAGCAATGGGAAAAAAAAAATTCTCCAGCTTGAACTCAGGTGCCACTGAGGGTGGAGATCAAGACACGTATATTCCAGCCCCTGTAGCTTGCCATTGCCTCTTACCTGTTGCAAGAGTGTGTAGAAATGTACATGGGATTCAGCAAATCCAGCTGAAATCCAGATAATGTCTGATTTCCACAGAAGGAGCATAACAGTCTTGTGGGATTTTCTCTTTGTTACTTCCAGTGTAGACAGCCAGAGTCTGGACCAGAATTAGTAAAGGTATCAATTGGAGTTTTCTGTCCCCTTTTATTGTCTCACTGAGACATCAGATTTTTCAGACCCTGTAGAATCTTTTTCATTTAACAGAAATAAGAACTGGAAGACTCAGTGTTTTCATGGTTTCTCATGGGGCAAATGGAGAAGGCATAATGCAATTCAGTGTCTGTCTGCGTGATTATAACAATATCTACTTTTATTTAATAACATCGGATAATTTCTGATTGTCGTCTTAATATAAGACTGTATATTCAAGTGTTTGTATAGAATCTCAAAGCATTGCTTGACTCGTTATTATGTAGCTATACAAGATAATCATTAATGTTCTTATATTCAAAATAAACTTGTCTGGCAAGTGATTTATAAGTATAGTTTAAGCTTTTGCAGCATGCTTATTTGTGATGCACTGAAAGAAAACAGTCTACAGAAAGCAAGAAGAGAATGCATTTTAAAGTTTGCTTGTTACGCTGAGTTTAGGAAGTGATTAAAGTTTAAGGTTTATGAAGGGTAAAATTCCTGAATCACTGAACTTTCATATTCCTGATTAATAGAAGCCCAGCCTAATTGATGTATGTTTTCTAATGCTCCCAATATAAGGGCCATTTTAAGATGAAATGAAATGGAAATGAGTAAGAAACATACGATTAGATTAATATCCATAGAATCTCTAATCTGTAAATGACAAAACATTGTTATTTATAATGCTACCAACAAAGCTGTCAGAACATATTTTAAACTAGAAATTTAGTTTAGAACATTTTCATCTTTCTAGTTTCCCTACCCTTCTTTGTTTTTACCATCCAAATATTTGAAATTTACAGATAAATGCTATGCTAAAGTTTGTTACATGGAGGGAATGTTGAAGGGAAATACAATTCCAAAGCAAACTGCTTTTCCATGGCACTACCTGTATATAACAGCAGGCACAAAGAGATCATGCTGTGGACTTTCTGGAACTGTAGATCAAGGTTCATCTGACTTATGCATTGTTGAAAACTTCATTAGAACTGGGAAGGAATAACCGCAGGCACCAGTACATACTGGGGGCTACACAACTGTAAAGCAGCTTGGCAGAAATGAGGCTGGAAGTCTCAGTGTCAATCAACTGGAACATAGGTCAGTCATGTGCCCATGCTGCTAAGAAAACTAAATATTCTTGGCTATTAGACAAAGTATTTCCAGTAGGTCCAGGGAGATGATCCTTCCCCTCTACTCATCAACATCTATTAATACCTCAAGGGAGACTGAAAAGATGATAGAACTGAACTCTTTCTAGTGGTGTCCACTGACAGAACAAAAGGCTGTGAACACATACCAGAGAACAAGAACTCTCTAAACATCAGGAACCACTTTACTGTGCATTGCCACAGTTTGACCAGAGAGGCAGTGGAGTCTTCTTCTACCTGGATGTGGTCCAGGGCACTCTGCTCTGGGTATCCCTGCATGAGCAGAGAGCTTGGAAATAAAATTGTTGTAAATTCACAGAATCATAGAATGGTTGGGATTGGAAGGGACATTTAAGATCATCTAGTTTCAACTCCCCTACTATAGGCAGGGACACCTCCCCCTAGACCATGTTACTCAGCCCCATCCAGCCTGTCCTTGAATGCTTCCAGGCAGGGGACATCCACAGCTTCTCTGGGCAACCTGTTCCAGAGTCTCACCACCCTCACAGTAAATATTTTCTTCCTAATATCTGGTCTAAATCTGCGCTCTTCCAGTTTAAGGCCATTTCCTCTTGTCCTATCGCTACATGCCTTTTTAAAAAGTCCCTCCCCAGCTGTTCTTTAGGCCCCTATAAGCTTCCCGCAGAGCCTTTTCTTCTCTAGCCTGAAGATCCCTGATTCTCACAGCCTGTCCCTGTGGGGGAGGTGCTCCAGCCCTCTGATTATCATGGCCTTCCTCTGGACCTGCTCCCACAGCTTGATATCCTTCTTGTGTTGGAAGCTCCAGAACTGATGCAGTACTCCAGATGAGGTCTCATGAGAGCAGAGTGGAAGGGCAAAATCACCTCACTTGGCACACTTCTCTTGATGCAACCCAGGATACGGTTGGCCTTCTGGGTTGCAAGTGCACATTGCCAACTCATGTTGAATCTTTCATCAACCGACTCCCCCAAATACTTCTCTTCAGGGCTGCTCTCAAGCCATTCTCTGCCCAGCCTGTAAAATTACTGTATTATTAACAGATCAACAATGATCATCAACAGTGATAAACAGTAGAAAGCCTTACTACCCTTTTGCACCTGCCCTCCCCGCACACAAGAAATACCATGGAAAGTTGGTTGGACTTAACAATGAAGTATTGAAGAAGAGTACTGTCAAGAGTTCAGACTTGCATAACTTGACATCATACTGTACAAGTCCACAGAACTCCACTGGTTCACACCAACCAGAGAAACATATAAAAGCCATGCTGCTACAATGTATTTTATACCCTAATTAGGTAAGTAGCTCATTACATAGTGCGTGATCCCAGCCTGTGTTCTTTGTCTCATTTGCATTTCCTGGATCTGAAGTTGCTTTGAAGAGGAGTTTGCAAAATTAGACCCTTCAGTGAAACTCAATACATTATCTATCAGCAATCCTAAAATGTTAAAGATTTTGATATAATCTCAGTGTTTTGAGATTATAAAAGAGCAATAATTTCTCACAGTTTTCGTTTATAACAACAAAACAAATAATTTACCATATTAACTCTTCCAACACTGAAATGGAAAACACATATCAATGTATTAAAACTTTAAGCTATCTTTTTATATTTTCCTAGATGTCTAACAACAAAGTTGATGAGTGTTGTTTCAAATGTTTATAGCTGTTAATTGCATTTCTAACAGTATTCTGGATCAAACACTCAGAAATGAATTTGTGATTTCATTTGTTTTTTAGTACCATAATTACAAATTGTAAACAACTTCCCTTTTCCCTAATGGTTGAATAACTTTATAAGAACAGAAGAGAGGGGTGGAGGGTGTGGAACAACAGAAAATCAAAAAATAAAAAATAAAAAAAAAGCAAAAAAGAATCTATTGAAGTAGAAATTAGAGAGGGATGTTTGATATGATAAATAATGACTAGATAATGGGTTTCACTGGGATATGGAAATATATCTCACAAAAATAAAGCAAAAACCTGTGTGGAGGGGCTTGGGAAGGACAACACCATCCTGTTTTTATCTCCCTTATGCTTGATGCTGTCACCAAGCCAGACCTTGGGAATAATTCACAGATGACTCAACTTGATTGTGAATCTCCTTAGGAATGGCTGTGGTCAAAGAAGAAATTAATAGATGGTTTTATTACTTTGGTAGACAAATGAAGAAGTAAGAGATACTCTGTGTATTGAATGCTAACTGTGAAGAAAGAACATTAGTATAATTACTGATGACATTTAGTCAAAATGCCTCCCCACAATATATACTTTTATTCATCTGTTGAGTTCTTTCACTTTAGTAGTTGATTGTCCAATAAACTCCTGAAAATCTAACAGTCTGTTGGTTTAGACCTTATGGGTTAGAAATTTGCATGGCAGAAGAGCTAATCTGTTCACTTCAGGAGTTTAATGTACTTCAAATATGTAAAGTACATCAGTTACATCTATTATGAGAACAGGTTTCAGACAAAATTGTATATTCCACTACAAGTATATGCTTTCAGTATTGGAACAAATTTAGATGAAATAACAAGAAACACCTTCACAACTGCATTTAATGATTAGTATTCTCTTTAGCTGCCCTAGCTTTCTAGTCTTCTTCATTAGATCCATCTCATTCTTCTGCAGAGCTCACAAAACCCTGCAGAAGTCCTGATACTCATTTTTCGAGCTCTACCCTTGTTACTGATGGTGGCTCTTTCAGAGTTCAAGCAATGCAATCTACTGCTTTTTTGGTTTGAAATGCAGTGGCCCCCATTTTTTTATAGATTTGTTCCACATTCCTTATGACTGATCAATGAGTTCTCCTCCAGTAATTTGGAAGACTATAATTTTCAGACTTCCACCAGCCTAATATTGCTAAATTTACCAAAAAATCATATTTCTGAAAGAATACAGACTAGTTATAAATTTGTTATCTCTATTTAGAGCATTTTTGTGACATCAGAGTAAACATAATATGAGAAATAGCAGATGCATACAGCTCTCAAAAGTGTCAGAATTTTAATTTCTCTGTAAGAAATTTGAACACCCTGGGTTTTCTAAAAATGCAGTAGTATGATTCAGGCAGAAATGGCACAAGTATGCATTGTCTCACTTGGACTTTATTAGATTCAGAGTAATCCGTTGGGATATAGTCATATTTGGTTTAACAGAAGTTGTAGCAGTGAACATGTCTGTGCTAATATCCCTTCTCCCAGTGATGGGAGCTATATGCCAAAAATAACCCGAGGAAAAAATCAACACCCACATAACTATTTTAAGAAGAAATAACAGTAGTTGTACAAGATGCATATGACAGACTTTTGTTCCATGGCTTAACATGATACCACATGTGCTCTTCAGTGTGCAATTTCAGGTTTAGCAGAAACTTATCCAGTTAGTGTTATTTTGACATGGAGTTTGGAAAGGAAGACAGCTACTATATGTCATGAGCATCATCAGATTCAAAGCCTTTGGGCTTTGTCTTCTTCTACCCAAATTTCACACTGCTTATGGGGGATTTTCATTCTTCCAGAGGAATGATACCAAACTAATGTCTCTTGTTCTTCAACAATCTGTAAATGAAAGTGATTAACACATAGTATTGTTGTTCTATCTTTAAATATTAATGTATTCTTTTTTTATATGAAACATTCAGGTCACTTTGTGTACAACCTATTAAATTATTAAGAACACCTGCAAACCAACTAGTGATGACTGTAGTGGCTTTGACAGAAGCGACTGTATGACCGCTCAGCTATCCATACTAGATTTATAAGAGTCATTTGGTGCTTTGTCAATCTAGCTTTTTTTAATGTTTTTTTCTCTGTTTATATCTTTGAAATTCTCATGTCATACCTACAAATCTATTTCAGCAGAATGAATCTATACAAAGTAAAGCAACTGAATGCTTTGTGATCCTTTAATCCTTCATGTCTTTAACAATAATTAGCTGGTTCCTCTCTTCCTATGTAGTCCATTTTATAATCAACTATATAAATCTTTGCTTCATAATAACACAAAGAAACTTTTAAGGCAACCATGAGGATCATATGGTTCATTAAGATCTCCCATTACTAACCTTCAGACATTTTAATATAGTTCCTCCCAACCTCCTCAGCTTCAAATTAAATCAATTCATCTATCACCATCTATCATCTTGAAATCTAGTTTGTAACTGTAGTCTCCAGTTCTCTTCTCCAGAAATGTGTCAGAATAATTCACACTTGCTTCTATCACTGCCTTTGACAATTTGTTCCATTATTCAGTAACTTTCTGCATAAAGAAATTCTGTCTGAACTGCTTATAGATTAATTCTTTCTTTAACATCAATCCATTATCTCCATTTTTGAGTAATTTATTATCTCAAACAGTGCCTTAGTGACAATTGAGTTCTCTGCCTTCAGGATCTTAAACAGGCCTAACTAGGACAGTGATCTGCTAAGATCTATCCTTTCTGTACATTTGATTTCAGATATTTTAAACTCTTATTTCATCAATTAATAAATTTTTTTTTTTTTTACTTTTACAGGAAAAGAAAAGAAAAATAAGCCAAAATACCCCCCAACCTACAATACCAAAACAGGAGATGGATTCAGATTAAAGTAGGAGTATCAGGTCAGCAAGGCAAAACATCTGAAAAAATCTTCATGCTTGACATGACAGCTCAGGCATATAAGAATTCTTGTGTCTTGGCCCAAAAAATTAATCATTTTTTTTCCTACATGAAAAAGATAAGAGAAATCAATGCTCCACATACAAATCCATTATCAAAGTTTCAATCTGTTGTAAAATCATGTATGTAAAAACATCATGACATTTATTTTTGTCCTAAATCTAGGTTACAGGGTTATTGAATTATTTTTGGTGAGATGAAAACTTTTTTAGGTTTCAGTGAAAGAGACATCGTATTTTTATTTCCTGTCCAAAATGGATTTTTTCTAATGCATTCCTTGTTCTATTTCATCGACTTATCCCAAAGCTTTTTATGATGTAATTCTGCATAAAAGCTGTGTTTTTTTCCCAGATTATGGGATTAATAAAAAAAACCCAATTCACAAAAAAGTTCCCTCCAAAATAAAAGCATGCCATATTTTCACCGCTAAATTCTGGTTATCAGCAAGCACATTTTCTATTAAAATCATCAATATAGAAAATCTTACCTGCTTTATTCCTGATAGAACTTTTATAATTACATTGCACTATATATGTATATTCTGTTACACTCATATCAATTTGAGCCTCTGTGATTCATTCACTAACGCTATTTCCTAGAATTTCAACTGTGCAGTGGTGAGTGAAGATTATAAGTATGTAAGAAAAGCCATTCCTGTCCATGAAGAGTACGTGAATCTAAAAAATGCCCCCCAAATTTCCATCCTAAAAATTCATGTCCTATTTTCAGAATAAATTTAATTATTAATGGTTTCAGGAAAATCAACAACAAAACTCCAAACAATCACATCCTTTGGCTGTGCAGAAGATAGAAAGAAAATAGTTTTTTTTTTTTTTTTTTAATTTTCATCATTTAAGAAGTGGTTTATTTAGATTTTTACTAGCTTTATATTCAACTTTTAAACTAACACATTGTTAAAATATGAAATACTAATTTTTCATTTAGGAAAAACTGAAATTAATAATTAATATTTCAACTGTTGCTAATTTTTTATCTAATGTTTATTTAGTTGAAAAATTAATCCAGGGTTATTTTCCTTTATTCCCTATTAACCTAGCTTTTTTGAGCTGCCTTTTCACAACAAAACAAAAAGCCTTTCCTACAAGGGCTCCATGTTGTGTGAGAACAAACAGATATACTGTGCAAAATGGCTCAGTAGTTTAATATGAAGAAATAATGGAAGAAGAAATTGGATTACAGTCCTTGCATTTCTTTTATAATGTTATCTACAAATCTAAGTGTTCACTCTTGTTTTCCTCTGAGCATGGGCAAGTCCTGATAGACAACCTCACCCCATTCCTGCTGCTGCTAGCTGCCAAATTACAAGTGTAGATAGCTTGACTATATGTGATAAGTGATAGGTTTCCCTGCTGACCCTTCATTTGCAGTTAATTACTTTTTAAATGTTTGCAAAGTTCTGGATTTTTTCTTATTCTTTTTTAATTTATTGTGCTGTTTTTATCTACACAAATAGATAGATGGAGCAGGGATGGACATACACTTACGTAAATCCTCATTTTATGTTTATGTTTTCACCATACTACTCTAATATTTTATATTTGTGCTAAGCAGATTTGTTTCCCTTAATCCCTTTTTGACGCTCCTTATTCAGCAGTATACTGCAGGTCTTTTTACTCCTGCTGTGCCTATTACTAAATAGCACTTGATTTCGCACACGTATGTTTTTCTTCTTACACTCTTTGTTTTCCTTAATGATTGTCCTCCCCTGCACTTCTCCCTTTCTGATTTCATCCAGTTTGCTTCAAAATCTGCTTTATGGTCATTGCATAGCATTGTCTAAAGATATAGACTTAGATTCTTTAAAAAGATTCACTTTTTAGTAAATAGCAGATTCTACTTTCTAAAAAGAAACCAACAGAAACATTTGTTGATCTTCTTTCCTAAAATATTCAACTCTAAACGTCCTTTCTTCCCTTTTTTGTCCTTTCTTCCTTTTTTTTTTTTTTTTTTTTTTTGTCTGTTATGCCTGAGACACAGCAAAAGCATCTACCGAGGCACAGACATGTGCAGGTTCACACATACCAATATGCACGTGCTGAACTGAAGGAGATTTTAATGAAAATACAATCATGCTAAAACAGCCAGACATGCTGTGTGGCAGCTCATGCAAAAGTCTTCTCCTTGCCATTAGGCCCCTGATTTATATAAGGAGGGTTGGGAGAACTGCTTGGAAGAAGGAGCAGTGAGGAGGATGTGCAAGGCCTAGGCCATTGTTAGCTTGCTCACACACTTTGTACACATGCTTCACAGCTGTTAAGCACTTGTGGCCTTTTTTGACTACGGCATGCCAGGGAGGGTAAGGAAATAGAGCCTCTCCATTGCTATGATTACAATCTACAAAAGAATAGTGTCCACCAAAAAGCACAAATATTTTTGGTTTGTTTTATTGATGACATTTAATATGAACCTTATTGATGACGTCTAATATGAACCTTTTGGTGGCTGATGCACAGCTGTGACACTTGCCAAATGCAATTTTAGCACATCTACACTCTCTTACAACAGCACAGTTTCACTTCAGCAAACACTCTCCACAACCACTCTTCCTGGTGATAAATCCCAGCTTAACATGACACTGTGCTTTTTTTGTTAATTTTTTTTTTAGCTACTTTAGAATTTCCTTCTCAAGAACAGCCTTATATTCTTTTTCTGCACATCATATAAGACAAGGATATAAAAATGAGAAACTATTCAGAAAGCTGTAACTTGATTTAGTTACTACATGGAGTAGATGAGAATAATATTCATATTGCGCCCACCTCCACTGCTACTGTCATACCTTTGTGTAAAATCAGTTTGCAGTTCAAAGATCTGATTCTGCAAGGTGCAGAGCATCTTCAGCTATCAGCAGTCAGCTTCACAGGTTTTCTTAATAAATGCTGAGCTCTACTGAGCTCTTGGGTCCTACAGAGCTACGAAGCAATAATAGCTTTCTTCTCAATGCTTTCATTTCTTGCTTACAAATGTTTTGTTTGTTTTTTTTTTTAAATCACAAAACAAATCTTAATTACAGGCAAAGTAATGAAAATCAGAAACACATATACAAAAAGCAGGAAGTATAAAATGTATGTTATCCTGTGCACAGCCTTCTTGTGCAGCAGATGTATTAACATTAGTATTCAGATCTATGGAACAGAATGCTATTATTAAAGTAACTGAAGAGTTTTTAATATTATAAATATGTATGACTTTATAGAAAGTAAGGAAATATATTCTGCTCAAAGTTCTCCTAATGCTGAATGTATTAATAAAACTTACAGCATTTTTGTACAAGTGATATAAATTATCCACTTTAAAATTAGATAAAAACTATCAGAGAAATAATTATGAGTATATGTTCATTACACTGGAGTTGGAGGACTGGGAGATAAGGGCATTAGGTCAAGTCTTTCAATCTGCCTCCAGATACTCATTTCCACTATAATGCCTATAAGAACATTATGGCAACAGAATCTCAATGTTTAGAGAATTCTAATTCATTCCCACTCTCTGGCTGTGAGACAGTCATTCTTAGATAGGATATGCAAAAACACAAACACTGAATTTTAGCATACTCAGCTAAGTTATTCCTCTGTCTCCCTTCACCCTCTCACCTCGTCTCCCCATACACTGCCTCTTTTCCATCTTGCCTGCTGAAGCCAATCAGCATGTAAGACTTTACAAAGCAGTTAGTAAATGTTGATTCAGACTGCAGTATTTACTTAATAATGGCATTGCTTTATCCTTGCTTTTAAGTTAATCACAAACAATCCTCCTCCAATCCTTGCCAGGAAGCCTCCCCTAAATCCATTGCAAATCATAGACATAATCTGTGTAAATAATTAATCTGCCTGAATCTTATTCCAGCAACACCTGCACCAACACTGATTACCAGATGTGTAATTGCATTTTGCTTGTATTTAAATGGATTTGCCTCTGTCTTCTGTAGTGGAGAGTGCCTCACCTCCCTTGTGGTCTAGGGCAGAATTTCTTGACTTTTCCTTGGCTTCCCGACTCAGGTGAGTACTGAGATTAATCAGTCTGAAGTCAAACCATGAGGATGCACCCTGTCCAGCTTGCACTGAAATCAAAGGTTGTTGTGTGGATTGACAAGAGGCAAAACCAGTCTCTAATGAGCTCAATAATAAGTGTGATTCAACTAAACACTACTTCCCATTGGTCCAGAAATTTAACACATAAACTACTTTCATTCAGAAATTCTCCTTGAGAAAATACAAGTTGGATCACTTGATTAATGTTTTGTATGGGAACAAAGTTTTAATGAGTCTTCTGCCTTCTGTCTTCAACCAAACAGCTGAGGTTAATGTGCCTTACAAACAGATTTGAGATATACTTACATATACATATATACATACGTGATGTAATACATGTACATGCACACACAGGCCATATATAATACTGAAATTGTGATCTTTCTTTTCAGTTCTTCACCTCATTAACTGTACTTTAAGATAGAAGGGACAAGTTCAACTTGAAGCAAGTAGATAGCACAATGTCTACTGGTGTTTTTTATTTACTTCAGTCTTAATTAATCTTTGGTCTTTAACCTTGAGTTATAGTCATATATTATGCCTAAACAACTACTTTGATGTTTTCGGTGGTAAAGATCTAATACTGCATAATACACATTCTAACAGCTGCAGCAGGTTAGTGGAAGAAGGATCTAATCACTAGAAGGAATTTTCTGTAATTTTCCACTTTATGAGTGTTTACGTAATAATATAATACATAATATACATACTTTAGTCATGAACCTGTCCAGTCCACTGCTCTTACTCTGTCCTATTTCTAGCAACTATCCCCTCCCCCTCCCCCTCCCCTCCTCTTCCAAGGAAGCCAACGGCATCATGGCTTATATCACAAATAGTGTAGTCAGCAGGAGCAGGGAGGTGATTGGGCCACTCACTACAAAAAGGACACTGAGGTGCTTAAGCATGTCCAAAGAAGGGCAAGAAAGCTAGTGGAGGGTCTGAATCACAAGTCTTATGGGGAACAGCTGAGGGAACTGACATTGTTTAGTCTGGAGAAGGGGACGCTCAGGGGAGACCTCATCACTCTCAACAACTATCTGAAAAGCGGTTGTGGTGGGGTGGGGTCAGCCTCTTTTCCTGGGCAACCAGCAATAAGATGAGAGGTAATGACCTTGTCTTGGCTCTAGGGGAGATTCAAATTGGATATTAGGAAAAATTTATTCTCCGAAAGAGTGGTTGGGAAATGGAACAGGTTATCCAGGGAAGAGGGAGAGTCCCCATCCCTGGAGGTGTCCAAGTAACTTGGAGTTGTGGTGCTTAGGGACAAGGTATAGTGGATAATATTGGTGGAAGGTGAATGGTTGGACCAGATGATCTTAGATGTCTTTTCCATAATTCTATGGTTCTGAAAAGTACACTGATTAGAGATTTTCTGATGTATATCTCATCTTGAAGCCCAGACCAGAAATTAAAAAGTTGGTTTGGGAAATTTCAATCAAAAGGAATATACTTCGAGTGAATCTGGATTTTCATAGAGTCATCTGATGGGTTGGAAGGGATATTAAAGACCATCCAGTTCCAACCTCCCTACCATGTGCAGGGTTGTCTCCCATGAAACCCTATAGCCTGAAGCCCCATCCAAACTGGCCTTGAACATCTCCAGGGATGGGGCATCCACAACTTCTCTGGGCAGCCTGTTCCAATGCCTCACTATCCTCTGAGTAAAAAAATTCTGCCAAAAAACATCTAACATAAACATCTTCTCTCACAAGGGCGCAGTAGAGGGGGACAATCACCTCCCTCTCCCTGCTGGTCACCCTCTTTTGATGCAGTCCGGGATACTGTTGGCCTTCTGGGCTGCAAGTAAACACTGCTGGCTCACGCCCAGCTTTTTGTCCACCACGACCCCCAAGTCCTTATCATCTGGGCTGCTCTTAATGAGTTCTTCTCCCAGTCTGTACACATATCTGGAATTGCCCCAACCCAGAAGCAACGCTTTGTACTTGATCTTGTTGAGCCTCACTTGGTTCATGTGAGAATGCAGAATGAATTCAGAGAGAATGCAGATGTTTCAGATCTTTTAATGTATTATTACATTTTTATTTATTTATTTTTTTATTACAGTAGTTATATCACTGTCTTTGGATTTTGTGGTTAAGAAGACCGGTGAGACAACTTTTCTAATTTCTGCAATTGATAGCTTGCTTGCTACGTTTACAACACTGGTACATCGGTCAAAATCACGTGTGTTCATTAAGAGATGGAGGAAATCACTTACTTCTACCAGAGACTCTTTCTACACAGAAGTTGTAGAGGCATTTTGTAGCCATTATTTCTTCACAATGAACCAGCTTTAGTCTTCCTTCAAAAACTGCATATTCCAATGGAAGTTTTGAAGTTGTCAAGTGATTATTAAATATAATCTTAATGCTTTCTTGTTTTACTTAAGACTAATTAGTGCAACTAATTAGTGCAAAATTGTAACCATTTTGTCTTTAATTTTTATTTTGTTTAAAAAGAAGTGTTTGTCCCTTATCAGCTTGGATGCCTCATGGATGCACTATGTCTGGAAGCTGACATTTTGAAATCACTAAACTAATGACTGGCTATTTTAAATCTTATTCTGAAGGCGTATCTGTACAGAAGACAGATGTGTCACTTTGAAAAGAGGTGTTGGAAGAATTTAGATGAGGAAGTACTGTCTTACAGTGAACAATTATTGCAAACATACACTGGTGAGTGTACTTCTATATCTCTTTTATATTAAAAGTGCCAATATGAAGATACATATTTGACATACTAAAAACAGTAGACAAAGCATTGTGGAATGAGTGTGCAGAAGGATAGCTGTTTTTCTTTAATAGGACTTTCTGTTAATCAACTTTATGCCAGCAAAAATTTGTTAACAATCAGAATGCATGAAGCGGTCATAGATCTTCAGAAGAAGACCTTGTTGAGAGAATGGCAAATGGAATGGCAACAATCTATCCAGTGTGTGGGGGAATGGGGGCGAAAAGAAAGCACACAAATACCAGACATCAGCTTTGTTAGGTAGGTTAAATGTGTCACTTTTAGCCTTGGGTATTGGCCAAACATTTCTAAAGGCTGGTCTAGAAACTATAAACAGAGCACGGTGAAAATGAGGCAATGGGACGGAATGTGAAGTCCAGAAACCTTCAGTTCAGAGCGAGCTCTGGAACACCCGTCAAGCTTCAGAACTTAGATCAAACTTACAGTAATTTTTTTTAATATAAATACATCTTAAAATCACCACCTATCTCACACTCTTCATAAATTTTTTATGTACTCTCATTCATATATTTGAACTGGATTATGGACACCTAGAACAGAGAATATGAACAAATGAATGATCTATTAATAATTTTAAAATAGTCCTTAAACATCTTAGTTAAGGGCCACAGTAACTCTTCTTTAGTTCTAAGTCAAGGCTAACACTATCTATCTATTATGAATGATCAAATAAACAGAATGTCATGTTATAATGCAGTTTTAAAAGAGAAGGCAACTGGATGTTACAAATGTTAGACTGCAGTTTATTTTACACGTTGTGATTCTTTTTTTAATGCATACTTTGTAATGGTTTTGTTTGATAAATCCAACCATTTTGGTTTTATTTGGCAATTTATGTCACTCATAGCTCTTGTCTTTCCTGATGCCGCACAATACCACATGCAATGTTTGTGCAATAAAAGAGGTGCAACAATATTTTCCACATTATATGTAAATATTAAAATGATCTGAAAGTGGAGAACACTACTTAGACTCCTCATTTTTAATTCATTTTAACCAGCACAATATTGTTCAGTTTCTAACTTATCAATATCTACCACTCTCAGCTAAAATAGTCATCTGCTGTCTGTTGGTCTGAGAATTTGATAGTATCTCTGACAAGAGTGATTTCTATATCTGTATAGTTCATAAACTATTCATAAACTAAGTAGAAACTACCAGTACCCAATTTGCCTGGTGCAGAGACAATCGTATCTGTTTTCAAATTTGGAGTCAATCTTTCCTTATTGCCACTGGGAACACTATCAAAAGCACATATCATTCTCCAGAGTAGCCTTACAGGGAATTTTACCATGTGAGTATAGAAATAATACTGAAAAAATAAATCAGGAATTAATAAAATCTTAATTTAGAAGCTACATTTCACTTTGTGAAAATATCAGAATGAACTGAGGGTTTTTAACTTGAAATTCTATATTTGCAGAATTCCTAAATCAAATGTGAACACACCCCTTCTAATACATCCCAGGATGCCACTGGCCTTCTTGGCCACAAGGGCACAAGGGCACAGTGCTGGTTCATGGCCATCCTGCTGTTTGTCAGAACCCCCAGGTCCCTTTCCCTTACAGCGCTCTCCAACAAGTCTGTCCCCAACCTATACTGGTACCGGAGGCTGTTTTTGCCCAGATGCAAGACTCTGCACTTGCCCTTGTTATATGTCATTAAATTTCTCCCTACCCAACTCTCCAGCCTGTCTAGGTCTCACTGGTTGGCTGAACAGCCTTCTGGCTTGTCAGCCACTCCTCCCAGTTTCGTGTCATCAGCAAACTTGCTGACAGTGCACTCTATTCCCTCATCCAAGTCGTTGATGAATATATTGAAAAGTACTGGTCCCAGTACCAGCTGCTGAGGGACTCCACTAGATACAGGCCTCCAACTAGACTCTGTCCCACTGACCACAACTCTCTGACTTCTTTCCTTCAGCCAGTTCACAGTCCACCTCACTAGTTGATTGTCCAGACCACACTTTCTCAGTTTAGCTGCAAGGATGCTCTGGGAGATGTCAAATGCTTTACTAAAATCAAGATAGACCACGATAGATAGTAATCTGAATGAAGTTCATTGCTCAGTGTCTTTCATAACAAATATGCAGATAAGTAGTAGGAAACAGATACAATCTTACTTTGAACAGAAATCTGGAGTCTTTCCCCTTCCTAGAAGTATGTTTTATCAATGCGTATCATAGAATCATAGAATCATAGATTGGCCTGGGTTGAAAAGGACCTCAAATATCATCTAGTTCCAACTCCCCTGCTGAGGGCAGGGTCACCAACCACTAGACCAGGTAGCACAGAGCCACATCCAGCCTGGCCTTGAATGCCTCCAGGGACAGGGCATCCACAACCTCCTTGGGCAACCTGTTTGAGTGCGTCACCACCCTCTGAGTGAAAAACTTCCTCCTAATATCTAACCTAAATCTCCCCTGCCTCAGTTTAAAATCCGTGGCCTACTGGAGGCCACAATGAGGTCTCTCCAGAGCCTTCTCTTCTCCAAGCTAAACAAGCCTAGCTCCTTCAACCTTTCTTCATACGAGAGGTGCTCCAGCTTCTCCTTCTTGTACTGGGGGCCCCAGGCCTGGACACAGTTCTCCAGATGGGGCCTCACAGGAGCCAAGTAAAGGGGGACAATCACCTCCCTCTCCCCGCTAGCCACTCCTCTTTTAATGCAGCCCAGAGCAGTGTTGGCCTTCCAGTCTGCCAGCGCACACTTCTTGCTCATGTCCAGCTTCTTGTCCACCAGGACCCCCAAGTCCTTCTCCACAGGGCTGCTCTCAAGGAGTTCTTCCCCTAGTCCGTATAGATAGCTGGGATTGCCCTGGCCCAAGTGCAGCACCTTGCGTTTGACCTTGTTGAACCTCACTGAGTTCACATGAGCCCACTTCTCCAGCCTGTCCAGGTCCCTCTGGGTGGCTTCCCTTCCCTCCAGTGTATTGACTGCACCGCTCAGCTTGGTGTTATCTGTAGACTTGCTGAGGGTGCATTCGATTCCATTGTCTATGTGATAAAGATGTTGAAAAGCACTGGTCCCAAGACTGAGCCTTGGGGGACACCACTCGTGACCGGCTTCCATCCTGACATAGAACCATTGATCACAACCCTTTGACTGTGACCAGCCAACCAGTTCTTAATCCATCAAAGAGTCCATTCTTCAAATCCATACCTCTCCAATTTAGAGAGAAGGATGTGGTGAGGGACCATTTCAAAGGCTTTGCAGAAGTCTAGGTAGATTATATCCGTTGCCCTTCTCCCATCTACCAATTATGTCACTCCATCATAGAAGGCCACCAGATTGGTCAGGCAAGATCTGCCCTTGGTGAAGCCATGCTGGCTGTCTTGGATTACCTCTTTGTCTCATATGTGCCTTAACATGTCATCTAGGAGGATCTGCTCCATGATCTTGCCAGGCACAGAGGTGAGACTCACCGGCCTGTAGTTCCTCGGGTCATCCTTTCTCCCTTTCTTAAAAAATGGGAATAATGTTTCCCTTTCTCCAGTCACTGGGGATGAGTCGGAGAATAAAATCAGGGAATCACAGAATGGCTGAGTTTGGCAGGGGCCTGTGGAGCTCATCTGACCCATCGTAGTCAAGCAGGGTTACAGAGAGCATGTTGCCCAAGACCATGTCCAGGGGCTTTTGAAATGAAAGGAACTGTTCATGGAAGGGATAGCACTTTCACACTAACTAGTAGCACTTAACGCATGGTTTTCTCCTACGCAGTTCAAATCACCTGATGACATATGACTAGTGGTATAAAACTGGATATAAACAGACCAGCATCCTTAGGGAGTAAGCATCTACATGAATTGCCATGAAAAAAATGACCGAGATTTAGATTTTAAAATTCATCTCTTTCTGGAAGTCAAACACCTTTTTGAAGACTACAGTGAAAGTGCCAATTTCTACTTCACTTTTATAGTTTGGCTGCTGGCCACTATGTCAAACGCTGAATTCACATGCAAGGTAGAAAAATAGGTAGGGTTTTGGTGTGGGTTTTGCCTCCTTCAATTCATTGCAAACTGTTTTCTGCCTCTCCAAATACACTACATAGAAATACAAATGCAAGATCATGGCTCTTGAGAACACTGCATAGAAATTTTAAAAGAAATTAAAGATATTTAAGTAAAGATATTTAAATAAAGATATTTAAATGTTCAGTCTTGAAAGATTTTGATTTTAAGGCATGAATCTATTTTTAAAGCTCAGAATTTTCAAGAAATATGAACTTTCCCTGTTTGGAATACATTTTTACTCTCATCACCCAGCTAAGATTTATAGGCTGTGGCAGCTAGTGAGGCCTACAATTGTATACTATTGTTGTAATATTTAAAACAGACATTTCTGTCTCAGTAATTAAAAACAATCAATAATAATATTGCATTCTGATGAAAACTCTGTAAAGGATCTGTTGCCCTACTGGAAAGTCATAGATTAAGCCAAAGAACTGGAGATCCACATGTCAGCTCTAACAATGCCCTCTTCAATTTCTAAGTTCAAAATTATAACTTGTATAACTGATGATGAAAATTATCAAAGTTATGTGGGACATGAAACATATTTATAGAAGCATATTACCTCTATCATTACAAGAGAATGAAATAACCATAGTGTCCACAGAGTTATGTGCCTTCAATTATTGGTACAGTCATGGTATAATATGATTGTGAAAACAATAGCAAATTCACAGAAGGAAAGCGCTGGTCCTGAGCATCAGATATCTACATGAAACATATGCAATTTTTGCTTCTGACTAGAAGTGTTCGGGTCCTGTGGGCTAAATTTGCATTATTGTTTTGGAAACAGGTGTGTTTCAAGAGTTCTGAGTCCTGCACTTCTGTCACAGCGACCCCATGCATTGCTACAGGACTGGGGCAGAGTAGCTGGAAAGCTACATAAAACAAAAAGATCTAGGGGTGTTATCTAACAATCTGCTCAACATGAGCCAGCAGCGTGCCCAGGTGGCCAAGGCCAAAGGCATACTGGTGAGGCTACACCAGTGTTCAGTTCAGTGTTCAGATACTGCATTCAGTTTTGGGCCCCTTACTACAAGAAAGACACTGAAGTGCATGTCCAAAGAAGGGCAACAAAGCTGATGAAGGTTCTGGAACACAAGTCTTACAAAGAGCAGTTGAGGGAGCTGGGATTGTTTAGTCTGGAGAAGGGAAGGTTCAGGGGAGACTTTATTGCTCTCTACAACTGCCTGAAAGGAGGTTATATCTAGGTGTTTGTCAGCCTCTTTTTCCAGGTAACTAGCGACAGGGCAAGAGGTAATGACCTTGTCTTGGTGCTAGGGGAGATTCATGTTGAATATTAGGAAAAAGATTATTCTAAGAAAGAGTTGTTACTCACTGAAACAGGCTTTCTGGGGAAGTGGTAGAGTCACCATTCCTGGAAGTATTCAGTAAACATGTAGATGTGACACATACACACAGTTTAGTGAGTGTGGTTATGATAGGTTGACAATTAGATTTGTTAATTTTAGAGGCCTTTTCCAACCTTAAGGATTGTATGATTCTATAATTCTTTCAGTTCAGCTTTATTCAAAGTGTATCTTATCCAAATGCTGCAAAACAACAATATGTGAGTTGTGAAATTTCAGCTGAAGACTTTTGGAAATCTCACTTTAAGAATCTATTTTGCACTGAACTGAAATATTAATGTAGACTTGCCATCAATGTTTCCTTTGGAAATGTCCTATAACTATTTCATTACCTTCCTTAGAGCTTTAAGTATTCATTTTACACCTCAGGACTTCAGATATAAGATGTTACAAGAACGCTGAAATGTAAATTTTTATAATTATTATTAAAGCCACTCTGAAGACAGTCATTGCAAATATCCCTAAGAATCAGTTGTGATTGCATTCTAAATTTATTCGAAGCCCATTTAAATCAATTGTGAAAATACATGAGAAAGTATTTTTTTTCAATGAAGAACAGGTTGGATGATGACCTGGGCAGATAGGATGCAGGAACCAGGTGCTGGAACTGGGTGCAGGGTGGTTGGAACCAGGTGATTTTCAAAGCCCCTTCCAACCCAGGCCATTCTATGATTCTACGGTAAATTAATCTAACCTAAACACTAAGACCAAATCTTTTAAAAAAATATTTATATTGTGGAAAATTCCAACCAATTTCATCACATTTTTTTTTTTGTGCTGAAAGCGAAAATGATCACAAAATATCCCCACTTATACTGAATACTGAATCTTAAAGGAGCCTAAAGGTCCAACATAGCAGACAAATTGTTCAGTATGCTAAAATACAAGGCAAAACTAGGTAAAGAAAAGCAACAGCAGGAGTGGAAAGAAAAAGGTTAAAAGGTATTAAGACAAAGAAAAAAATCAACATCCTAAGAAACTCTGTGCTATTTGACCTGGGATAAAAAAATTCTGTCATAAGTTACAGTTCTTTCTAATTCCATTTGTACAATGAAGATGGTTCTCTAAGTAAGAGCAATGGCCTTGGCTTTTGCTTCATTGTGGGATAAAATGGGCAGTGCCTGCGTGCACCCGGGGAGGGGTCTAGGGTCACGAGTATCCGGGGCGGTCACGTGTACGGGTATAAATAGCTTTGTTGCGCAGCATTAAATTGGCATTTCGGTGTTACACACTGTGTGTGCGTCCCGTATGCCCCGCACGCTGAGGTGTGGACGGAAGGGAAGCCTTAGCCTTATTATGTTGTCGTAGACAACACTTCATGTCTGTAACGCATCATGTATTTATGTTACGGCCTTTTGTTTCCTCCATGAATCCGATACACACCTATGAGTAGATCTGTGATGTGTCAAGTGTAAATACATTGCACGTGAGTCAAAGATCTGGGATTATTCCTTAGCCCTGTTCAATATGTAGCATAGCTCATGTGGACTCACTGTTATCAGCAGCTTGTACATCAACAGTGAAAATATCTTTGGCCATCTCAGTTGAGTGCCTTGTTTCAGCATGTTGAATAACATAATTCAGTATAATTGATCACTCAGTAGATATTAGAGAGATGTCAGAGAACTGAGAGCAAATAATCCTGCTCCAGTACTTGGCATTGGTGAGGCCCCACCTTGACTACTGTGTTCAGTTTTGGGCACCTCAGTACAGAAAGGACATTGAGGTGCTGGAGCAGGTCCAAAGAGGGGCAACAAGGCTGGTGAAGGGCTTGGAGAGTATGCCCTACGAGGAGCAACTAAAGGAACTGGGGCTGTTTAGTCTGGGGAAGAGGAGACTGAGGGGAGACCTCATTGCTCTCTTCAAATAACTGAAAGGTGATTGCAGTGAGAGCGGGGCTGGTCTCTTCTCAGTGGTGACAGGTGACAGGACAAGGGGAAATGGCCTCAAGTTGCACCAGGGAAGGTTTAGGTTGGAGATCAGGAAAAATTTCTTTACAGAAGGGGTTGGTAGGCACTGGAACAGGCTCCCCAGGGAGGTGGTTGAGTCACCATCCCTGAATGTATTTAAAAACCATTTGGATGTGGTGCTCGGGGACATGATTTAGCGGTGGGTTGTTAGAGCAGTATGGTTAGGTTGAGGTTGGACTTGATGATCTTGAAGGTCCTTTCCAACCTGAGCAATTCTATGATTCTATGATTCTACAATTCTAAGAAGAAAAGCAGCAAGAATGAGCCTGCTTTTATAAACCATTGACTGATTTTTACACAGGCAGATAGTGTTAGGACAAAGGGGAATGGTTTAAAACTAAAAGAGGAGAGATTTAGGATAGACATAAGGAAATTCTTTACTTAGAAGGTGGTGAGGTGCTGGAACACATTGCCCAGAGAAGCTGTGGATTCTCCATCCCTGGAGGTTTTCAAGGACAGGTTGGATGAGGCCCTGGGCAGCCTGATCTGGTGGGTCGCAGCCCTGTCCACAGGAGGGAATTGAAACTAGAGAGTCTTTAAGGTCCATTCCAAACCAAGCCATTCTATGATTATATGGTAGCCAAAATATAAATGAAAACCCCCCCAAAATCTGCTTTTTTTGCTTGTCAGACTTGTAGATAGATACAGTTTCACACAAATTAGAAGAAATACGATTGCCAATCCAATCAGTGAAAGAAAAAGATCTGTATACACACAAACATTTTATAAACAGGCATGCATAAGCACAGACACACACAGATTTACCTAGCTACTTATTTACTTAAGCATATGAACACATATGTTAGAATAACACAGTTTGGCCTGTGATAAATTCCCAGTTGGAAAATCTACAAAAATCTGAAGATATTAATAATAAATAATTATAAAAATTCTTTTTTTCTTTATGTTCCCGCTTTCTGTGAATGTCTCTTCTATGTTTCCATGTCTTCTCATTACTGACAAAAGATATCTTGCATTTTCACAGTGTTTATGTTCTTTCTTCAGATTCCTCCTTCTTCTCTTTCAAGTTATGATGTCTCTTGCTCACTAACCTTCTCTCAGTGGTCAAAATAGCACTGGTGTCAAGGTGTCTTTTTTTTTTCTCATACAAGACAAGGTTTGGGTAGGCAACATGATTCCAGGTAGTTGGATGCTTCACTTTTCTATTTTGGTGTGCAGCTGGTTTGGCTGGTACTAGGAGGAAAGCCCTTTCTCCTTTCAACAGCTGTTAAACACATCAAAGAGAAAAGAAGCAGTGTATGAATATGCCTTTGCAAAATAGTAGCTTTGTAGGTATGTAAATAGAGGTTGAAATGATGAGAAACATCTACAGTTTCAGTCTTCGTGTGTTGGCATGTCTTTGCAGATGCACACTGCATAGGACAGGAGCTGGCTATTAAAGACAGCTTTCTCCAGGCTACACTTATGCTTTACTGTGCTGCATAAGGGCCTTTCATCGAAACTGTACCTTTAATTCTCTGCAGCTACAGGCTGCACTCTTCACTTTTAGGGAATGTGTTTTCTGTTTTTCTAGGTGATGCTTATTCACAAACTGCTTTATCTTCAGTTTTAAAGAGTTTAAAAGTTTGAGAAGCTGATTGACTTATATGACAGTAAGGTGAGTCTTCTACATGCTGCTCGAGTTGAAATACTAGTACATACACAGCAAAGAAGATGACTTGCAACCATCTTTCTTAGTGACAGCACATTTCAAAGACGGTTAAAGGACAAATGAGAGATTTGAAATTAGCAGCAATGTATAATAACGAGTGTGGCTCTCAGCCCAGATTTCTGCCATAAACGTAATTGATTTTGGTAGTTATAATAACACTTTGCAACAATAGCACTGCCATTTTGAGTGGAATATGAAAACACATTCTCTCTCACATACACACAATTAAAAAGGATTACTGGTGGAAGCACATGTCCAGACACACATCTGTGTGTGTGCCTATGTGTGGATATGTGTGCATGGAGAAACAGGCAGTAATAGAAGTACAGACATTCCCACTGGCAGAGTTAAAGCTCTCCATGATAGATGTAAGATCAGTATCCAAGACATACTGAGGTTTTACACTCTATACCCAACCTGCAGCTTTTGTTCCCACCTGTTACCTCAGCTCGGTTATTAATTTCATTGTACTGAATGTGTGCAAGTATTGTAAACAGGTAACTAAAGAAGGCATGTTCTCCTGACTCCTCTAGGCTGATCAGAACAGGTATGTGAATATTGAGAATAATACAGTAAATGAAATGGCTGTACACACAAACAAAGCAAAAATTTAAAATGAATGTAGTAGCAGCTGTGTTCGCAATTCTGATATTCATAGATGTTCTAACACAACAGATCACCGAAATCAAGGAACTAATCATTAAATAATTGTTTTTAGAGTGAAAGTATCATTTTAAAATATTTATTAAATACTATGAAATCAGAGAACAAACAGAGCAGGAAAATAAAGGGTAGAAAATGAGTTTAGAACAATAGAAGTGAGATAAAGTTTAATATACATGTGACACAGTTACATGGGTTCAATGTTTCACTTGCTTCAGTTCATTGTTTTGACATCCTCATGTTCTAATCTGAGCATGATTAATGTTTCAGAAAATTCTGGTTGAGACAATCAAAGAAGAATATTTTAGTGCATGTGTACACTGACTCTTTCAATATATCTGTCTTCCTCACCAAAATTGTATATATCTTTTCCTCATTGAGGCCCAGTATCTATCTGTCTAAAAAAAAAGAAACTCACATTCTTACACGTACAGGTGCTGTCCTATACATTATGTTCGTAGAAGCTGAATGAGGAAAATAATATTAGATTATAAAATGTTGCCTTTTAAAAATGCAATGAATCACACCTTCATTTAAAACTGTCAAAACTGACAATGATAATTGAATCTGTTACAGACAAGGGAGCAATTATTACAGAGACAGTAGCAGTGAGTTTACCATCCACACAGTGAAGAAAGAGACGTACAGTATACATTAGTCTATGTATCTGCTTTGTAGGATTTTTCTAATAATTTTTTTTCAGTTCTTTTGGAAAGCTGAACTCCTGAAAATTCAGAATGACTAAAATATTAATAAAGAACTTCACTTAATTTTAAAGGATCTTTATTTTATGTGCAAATAAAATCTTTGCTCTGCTTTCTTTGAATGCAGTTCATACACCATTCCAAAATGAAAAACTACTTTGAACAGAACTCAAAACTTTTATAACAGTATGCAAATTAAACATTTTGGCTGCTTTTCAATACCTTAAAAAATATGTTTTTGAAGGAAAGCTTTTCCAATGATTATAAGTAATTTTCATTTTTAAAAAGGTTTTATTAAGAAGGAATCCTGGTGAGCTTGGGCATATACTATGCACTGTGTGTACACTGCATTTACAGTTTTCAGTGATTTCAGGTTTTCTTACAGAAAGTATTTTCTCTTAAGTATCATTTTTCTCCCTTTCAATAGCTTTTGAAATAGTTTTATCAATTCAGTATTTTCTGGGTGAAAAAAAATGTGTAAAAGGAAAATATTATTCACAGTATCTAGTTTTTCTCTAGATTTTCAAGTTTTTGATGCTGGATTCCAGACTAGAAGAAATAACTCAAGAATGGGAAGCACCAAAAATAATTTTAGCTTTGAAGAGTTTAATTTGCAGGAAAAGGAGCTTTTGAGTCAGACTCATCTTTTATGTTTTTTTTATAAGAAATTTATCCATTCCTGATTTTACAAAGCATACTCGCATGTCAAAGTGCATTCTTTAATCTGCATTTATAAGTAATGATCTTGTTTAATTATACAGAGCGGGAGTTGTACATTACCATACTGAATATGTCATTAGAATAGTTTTTATTCTTTTCTGTTAAATGATATTTGGTTACTTACATGTTAAAAATGAGAACATAAATATAACATATGTTTTTTTTACCTTACCATGATGACTGCTAAATGAATATAAATAATTAATTTATACAGAAAGTTATCCATAAGTAGCATATAAACAATGCAGTCACAGATACTCAATTGAAAAAGAGACATACAAATAATTCTTTGATCTCCACCTAAGAGAAGCCTCAAGAAAACTGACCCACTTCCCATGACAGAAAGAAATCAACCAAGCAAACAATCACAAAGAAGACAGGGACCACAAATAAATAAACAAAAAAAACAAGAGAACAAAATTATTCTGGAGCCTATAACACTGCTCTGGCAAGGAATTAGAACATGAGTGCAGAAAGAAGCTAAGTGCAGAAGAAATCAGAATCTTGTGAAACATATTAAAAAGAAAATGAAAAATAAGAAAGCCAAGAGTTGAAGGACTCCTATGAAAGTAATTCCTTGCTATTATTCATTTTTCTAGATTTTGCATTACTTGCTCTTTGTAAATACTGATGTAGTAAAAATAGCAGGAAATTAATCATAGGTAGGGCAATATTTATATAAATTTGACAGATTAGCTTCAGCAAAGACCTGAATATGTTTTACTGAGATTAAATACTAATATTATAATTGTAGTTTTTAGGCACTCCAGGAAGTTTTGACTAAGTTCTAGCTGAAGGATGATTAATTCAGCATTTAACTCTCCATGTCCAGTTTCCTTAGTGTCTCTGACCATCACAGTTCAGCAGAGGTGAGAACAAAAGTAGATTCAACTTTAAAACCTCATTATGAGGAGTGAACTTCTATTTAAAAATATATCAATAAACTAAGAGGTTATTACATAAATCCCCACTCTGCGAGTGTCTTGTACTTGGAAAACTAGAACCACATAAAATTCCTTCACACAGATGCAGTAAGACAGCAAGCTACAGGAGAAAAAAATCTGATCTGGTATCAATCTTCATCTTCCATGCTTTCAGTTTCAGGTATTTAAGCATGTTGAACTGACTTGCCCTGCAGAAGTTAAATGAAAAGACAAATGTAGATAGGTTGTTCAGTACTACAGGTGAAAGGCTACACTTTAATTTGGCAAAATATGTTTAAATTAGGCCTTATAATAGGTAGGTTCCCCATTATTTTGTGCCATTAACTTGGTTTTAGAGAATACTTTAAAACACCTTCACTTGTTAAATCTTTCACAGCCAGCTGATTGTATCCCTAACAGAAAATGAGAGGAAAAATGTCAAGAAGAGCAAGGATTATCTTAACCTTGTACTACACTGATCAGAACTCTGCTAGAAGTCAATGATTGCAAAACTTGTTCAGAATAACCTGATGATTCAGTCTCCCAGAATGCTAATCTTCAAAATCATTGCAGCAAGAGACAAGAGGTTTAAAGCCACATTCAATTGTAACGAGATCTGTCATTAAAGGCAGATCACAGTCCGTTGACATGAGAAGTCTGACTTGTAATTGCTTTTACTTTAATATTTTCATTAGCACAAAAATTTAGAATCATTATTCTGCCTTTATATTTTCCCTATTATTTTCATTTTATTCTAATAGCAAACTTGTTAATAAAGCTCTCATTTTTCTGCAGATTCTTGTGTTGTAGCTTTAATTTATACAGATGCTGATTTTTTTTTAATGAGAAAGGAAACCTGGCTGCATAGCCTCTTCATATTATTCACCAGACTTTTTTCTTTTTAACGTTCAGAAAAATTGTCTCATTCTGAAACCTGCCTCTCTCTGCTTTCATAAAGTATAGGTTTAGAATTATTCTCTGCATCTGCCTAATGCATGTATTAACTGCAGTTTCCTAGTGGATCATTCTCCCTTTTTGAAGAACAGACAGTTAAGAGAAGTGCAGAGCACTTTCTTCTGCTGATTTTTTTAATAATTATTTTTTTCTTCTTCTTTGTTAAATAAAGACTAACTAAGCAGTTCTACAAATGACATTTGTGCTGGTTGGCTTTACATGGTACTTTTTATTCACTCATGGAACATTACTGCACTTCATCTTCAGCCAGAAAACCTGTCATTTCTTTCGGGATGGGGAGCAGCAAAGGATACTCTACATGATTAATTATCTTCTAGTGTATCCTGAAAGCAAATAAATAAAGCAATAACATTGCCAAGTTATGCATGCTTCACATTTAGTTGGTTCTCAGCAGTGAGATGCAGACTGGAAATGCACCAATTTCCATTAAATCCTTCTTTTATACAGAAGGGACTAATTCTTATTTCAGCCACATACTATTTTATTTTTACCATTGAAACTGGAAGACAAGCTGGCAAATATTTATGAATCTTAATTAACAATTTAAAAAATTTTTACAGAAACAGACCTTTTCTGTACGTTACCTTCCCATTTTCTTGTTTTGCTATGTCTCACTCTCTCTTGCTCACATATAACACAACCCATATATTAATATATGATATATGCATATATTAATATAAGCTTATTTTTCCTTTAAGAAATATTGTGATTTAACATGCATCAAAAACAGGACAGAGGTGGGGTTCTAAGAAATCAAGGATAAGTTATATGATTCTCTGAATAGCTAAGGTAATCAAGACAGACTTCATGACTAGGAATAAAATTATAATGCATTGTATCCCCAACTACTGAAATTTGCTATCTCCATTTATGCAAGTTGATGCACTAACAAACTACAGCTATTATTTTCAGTGTGCTTTAAACCTAACACTACTTCAGAGTGCTATATTGCAGTTCTGAATTTGTCACTACTAAATAATAGTGCAAAAATGTCTGCAATTACAATTACCCTTGTTTTCAGTTTCTTACTCTCTCACACAGCCTCCCTGGGAGGCTTTAAAGCAAGATAGCTAATAAAATAGATGACTGAATGCTATGCATAGATGTCATATGACAGGTCTGAAAGCATCAGCAGCAAATTGACTACTGGGCTACACAGCTCTTCTGATATTCAATGAATGAGACAATTTGTCCTGACTTACCCTTGACAGAAACTAAGGCATGAAAATATAAAGAAATTATACAAAATTAGAAGTAATCGTTTTTAGGCAGTGAGAAGGGATTCATGGTAAGGATTTTTAGTTACATATTGTCTGCCTTTTCCAGTCTGAGTTATAGATGCAGGAAGACTATTGCTTTCTTAGCACTTCCTGAATTTTGTTTCTGTCTCAGCTGAGTATGACAGAGGCAAATGAGGGAAAGAGAGGAGAGAAAGACGGGGGAGGAAAGAGAGCAGGAGAAATAGCCACTTGAAGGTAAGTGCCAAATATTCATAACACAAAACACAGACTGTTGCAGTAATGTCATAATTATCAGCTGGCAACTTGCCATACAACATGTAAAAATAACCATGTGCCATCTGGTAATCACTTTTTTTTTTTTTCCCAGGCAAAATGGAAATTAAGGGCTACAACTAAACTGTGATTTGTTAGCTTGGGAATGTGGTAGAACAAGCATATAGTACTTGTTGGTATATTTGTTTCCCAGTCATGTATCTTGATGTTAACATAATAGAGCAAATAAAAATTCTTGTCTTCTAGAGAGTGTCTCACTTAGGGATCTAAGGTAAATCATACAAGGAATGCAATACCCCAAAGACTGTGAATAGTACGTACATGTATCTATAGGTCTGGCTGCATTTCTGTGGGTTCCAATTTTTACTCTCTTTCTTATTTTGGATTTACTTTTCAGTGAAGAACTGGAATGTCAGCTCTTAGTAGGAAAATTGCAAATTTGAAAATGGAGTTCATTTTGCTTTTAAATATATTAATTTGCAGATGATATTGGATGAAAATATCCTTATATATTTTACATTTATGACATCACTTCGTATGTTTTTTACTGCATCTCAGCAGTAATATATTTCATAATTTTAATATAGTACATGCCCTCTCCAAGTAACTATGTTTTGCCTACATTTGCACATTTTCCTAGGCATGACATGATTTGTTTATGTATTACTCCTATATATTCTCCTATGAAGGTAGACTGAAGGAACTGAAAAGTTCAAACTGGAAAAGAGAAGGCTATCGGGAGACCTCATTGTGGCCTTCCAATATTTAAAGGGAGTTATAAACATGAGAGACATTAACTTTTTACATGGGTAGATAGTGATATGACAAGGGAGAATGGTTTTAAGGAAAACTACAGGAAGAAACATTTAGATTAGATGTGAGAGGGAAGTTTCTTTACAGAGTGATGAGGTGCTGGAATAGGCTGCCCAGAGAGGTTGTGAATGCCCTGTCCCTGGAGGTGTTATAGGCCCTGGGCAATCTGATCTAGTACTTGATCTAGTGGTTGGCAACCCTACCTGTGTCTGGGGCATTGGAACCTGATGATACTTGAGGTCCCTTCCAACCCAAGCCATTCTGTAATTCTATGATTCTGTGATACTCTTTAATTGATTTATACATTATTCTTTCATTTGGATACAGGTGAAAAGAACATGAGGACAGAAATGAATAATAAAAAATGGTGATGCAATATTTGAATTACCAGCAATATTTTAACTTTCTCGTTGACCAGAAATTACTTGCAGAAACTACCTGAAGAACTGAATATAACTGTACTACAGTTTTGCATCTAATGCATGTTTTCAAGGATAGAAACTTTCAGAATTTATTCTTTCCTTCAGTTCAGTCTGTAATAAAAGTTTCATGGCTCCATCCACTACCTAGAACACAGGCTATGATATATCATAGGCTATTAATCTGCCTGTGATATCCCCAAACATATGGATTCAAATGAATGTTGCACGTTCCATGTTCCTTGTTGCAGATCAGTCCTCTGATCTAAGGACCCTGATCCTGGTCCTCTGATCCTAAGGACGTCTTATTGACATGTGTTTTAGAAAGCCATTGCTGTGTCTGTACTTGATTATTTAATGCACATGAACTATGTCAGTATCTCTTACACCAAAATTGTTTCAGAATCTAAGTTGAGGTTGAAAACAAGTGGGCTTAGAGTATTGTTTCTCCCTTGTTCCCTATTCTTTCCCTACAGCTGTGCCCTTCACACTCGCTTGAAGCAGCGCTGGTACAAATCTCATGATTTCTTCCCCTCTCCTTCAGGAGCCAGTAACTGCAGATTTTGTTAGTTTGAGTAAAACTCCTGAATTAATAGCCCATACTAGACAATGAAAAATCTCAGAAGACCTGCAATTACCACAGTTCATAAGAAATGTGCTGCCTGTGGGATCGTTTTTTTTTCTGTAACTGGAAGGGTTTGGCTGTGGCTTCTGCTGCACTGAATTGAAGATGACTTTTCTCTCATGTGAAAGAAACTCAAAGTCCTACCATATTGCAAAGGACAAAATATTTTTCCACAATTACAAAGATCTAAAATTTCCATACCAGAAGTCTTATATTCAGGCCTTGATTTGAGGATACCGCATCAAATAATTAAAGATATTTTCTGAGAAATGACATGTAGCGCTTTGAAGCTTAGGGAAAGCTTCCATTAACAGGCGAAGTGGCTTGAAACTTCTTGAGTGTTTCCTCGTTCAGAGGTAATTTTTCCTTTATTTTTTATTATTTACCTTATTTTTTATTATTACTGTAAAGTTTCTTTTTCATTCAGATAATTAGATTACTTTGTAACTAGGCCCTCAAAAAACTCCCACTGTATAGAATACAAACATGCTATTAGCCCAATGTTTTGGGGTGAAATAACTTTAAGGAAGTGGTAAAATACCTTATAATTCTAAGCAAAATATTTATTTTATTTTAAGTCTCAAGAGCCAAATATTTTGATATTTCCCATTACTTCCCTTGCTTAGAAATATTGGCCAGAGCAAGCAAATTCCAAACTATTCAAACATAGCAACGATTACACTTGAAACTATCAATGTCTTAATTTTGAGCACAAATTCTGGCTTAATGCTTACTTACTGTAGGTACCAATAAATGAAACAACATCAACATTACTTCCACTCAAAAAACAAAGAACAATAGGCCAATATTCTTCTGTTGTGAAAAAGACTGTATCAACACTGAAGAGATAATTTCCATATCAGAAAATGATAAAAGTTTTCACAGAAAATATTAAATATTAAAACATTTTTTGTGTGTCACTATCAATAATAAACACTGATTCACAGAGTTTTAAAGGCCAAAAAATAATTTTAAAAAAGCACTTCTCAAAGAGTCATGGTGAAAATAGAATCATAACTAATGGAAGACCTCGTTTTTACTATCTTTCCTATTTAGCTTATCTTAAGAAACAAACTGTGGTTACAGTCAGGCTGACCTGTAACTGTATTAGCTGTGACATTGTAGTTTGACTGCATTATTTAGAACATAAAGTCAAAATTAGATTTTCAAAGAGATTTCAGAAAACCATACAGTGTGTTACTATCACTATTGACAAGATACTGTGATACACAAAGGAAGATGTCAGTCACTGAGTGTTGTTTAAAGGGGCTTGTGTGCACATTGGGAGAGAAAATGTTATTCTTCCCTTTGAAGATTCCTTCATTCTGTGACTGCTGAAGATGACTTCAGAAGATGAATTGTCCTAGTAGACTGCCTTCTCCAATGAAAAACAGGAGGAAAAGATGCTGACAATGCAACTGAAAATTAATCAACATGATTTGAATTTAGTTGGCGGAAGTACTTTTGACTAACATATCACCAAATAGTAGTATGATCACTGAAAACATGATGACTTGACTTGAAACAGTTCTTTTTTTTTTATGTTCATCTCCTGAGTCTCAACTTTTGGCTTATAACTTTAAACATCATTGGAAATATAAAAGGTATTCAGTTTTCAGCAAATTAAGAACAAAAGGAATCTCAGGTATTAAGACAATGAGTATGATATGTATATATATTAAATGTCTAATGTGTGGGGGAAAAAGCCTTCCTATGTGAAGACAGTTCAAAAACATAAACCATTTAGTAAATATCTGGTATTAAAAGCTCATTCATGGTCAGAGAAGTGTTGCTAATAGGCTTTGTTGTACAAATCTGAGGAAATTGCAGGTCAACAGAAAAATTATGTCATCATAGACTTAACTACAATAAGGCATGAGTATGTAAGCTTTTAGCTAAGAAATGAGTTCTTACATTTTTCTGAGAGGTAAACTCATAAAGCCAAGCCCCAGCTTTAAAGATTTTGGCATCCTAATTAAACTGTGTTGTAATTTTGTGTCACTGCTTAAGTGGGAGTTCTGAGGTTCTTGGCCTGTATTCCAAGTTTGCTTGATCAAGTTTCAGGCTAGAAGCCCTCTAGTTGCATTACTTTCTTATTATGCCTGATATAACTTCTCAAGATAGTCCAGAGATTGTTGTTTAGCACTTTAATTAACTAAGTTATGTCTATAAGATCAATGCAAATGCTTACAAAGAGAAATCCTCTATCTGTAAACTCAGCTCCAAACAATTATGTTTTTTTTTATTTTATTTTATCCCCCAAATGCCATTATTTGGACTGATCTCCACCCTACCAACATTTTTTTCTTCTAAAAGTTGATTTGCCTATGTCAATAATTTTACCTAATTACAGCCATTTGGTGACTGCTAGAGTTTTATTCACATCTCATTTCCTAAGTCTCACAAAACATTCCCTTTATAAACTCGATTGAAGGTTTTACTACTAGAAAGATGACCAACATTGGTCTCTGATGGCTAAAAATAAGCTCTAATTAACTACGTTTAGAGGGAGACAAAATTTCTCTACAGTATGGCAGTGCAGCTGTATCTGCATTTCAGTAGGGCAGATTCAGGTTGCGTGAATATTCATAAACAAGAATCTAGGCAGCCTCTATCTGCTTACCTTTTTTATTTGAAGTTAAGAGCAGAAAATTGGTAGACATTGCAAACAAATAGAATAGTATATAGACTGGGTAGTTCAGCTGAATGGGATAATAGTGTCAAGTATTTTCATCATATAGATAGCAGGAAGGAGAGCCATGAGGAGGTTGGTAGGGCAAGCGTTCATTAACAAAGGAAAACACATATGAATCTGTAAATATGCTTTGTAGCAAGCTATCTTCCACTAGCACAAGATAAAATTTGTTCTACTAGCCTCTCTTACAGGAAAGCTTTATCAAATGAGGAGTTTCACTTGAATATAGAGTAGAAAGTAATAGATAACTGCTATTATTTTCACTATTTTTTTATCTTAAGGTAAATATGAAGATCACACAGTAGACTTAGCAAAACAAATCCACAGTAAACGTTTGGCAGACTGTGAAATAGCTTCATCAGACAAAATTTGACATTTTTTATATAGAAGATCTCTAATTGCTCCATTGCATTCTCCTTCTGGAAATCATCTAAAGTATAGCATTGTTTTATACTTTATATGAAATGCCCCCACTGACCTCATGTTACCAATTTCTTAATATTTAAGCTGACAGATGGAGTGTTGGGATTTGAACCAGATATCAACCTTCTGTTCACATATGACTAGCTTTGCCTTTAGTAACACAACCCTTCAGAAGCTGAGTCCTAATAAGGATTTCATATCAGGTTATATTTTTTGTCAAATTCTCACCAAGAAATGGTACTGCTTGCTTGGAGCTCCATTCTATGTATTCTTTAAAGATTCATTGTCCTCTCAAAATGTTAAATAAGTCACTAATTAAGCATTTGTTTATTTTGGTATCCCCTTCCTATTCTCCAACAATAGAGGTAGACCAGGATTTCAGTGAGTCTTTCCTGAAACATGCATACAAGTATGTTAATGTCACCACATTCTCAGTGTACTCTTACTGCCTCTTTGAAGATGCGTTTGATGACTCCTTGAAGAGGCAATCAGACACGAACCCTTTTTTTTTGGTTATCATTCATCATATTGAAAATACTCCATGTTCATCCAAACTTATCGAAGTACATAGTCAGCTCTCTAGCTTCTAATAAATGACTGTAATTCCAATATTTATGAAGGCTATTTGACATAATTGGAAGGAGCCTTTTAAAACAATAGCTGGAGAGAGATAAAGTGGTTGGTTGGCAGCATGTGAGCTCATCCTTCCTTCCACTTCCCTTCTTCCTTCCTTTTCCACTTGTCTCTAATAAAATTTGTGCAAAAAGGGATAAGTGAAAAGCAGAGCAAAGAAGCCTCTTTGGTGAGAACTGAGAGATCATGACAAGTCTAGAGGCAAAGATTTGATTCAAGCCTCCTGTTGTTGATAGCTGCTTACAGTGCACTTCGAGCATTTAGTAACTTCATGCTTGTCATCAGTCCTTTGAAAAGATAGCAGTGTTTTATGTAGAGTCAGACATCAAACTTTAACGGCATTACAGTGTATAGATTAAAACACCCAACTCTTTATTTTTACTGAAGAACAGACAACTAACTCTTTGCCTACATAAAATTCCCACACAAAGAAGTCCCTCTCACTGACGTTATGAATACACGTGGATCCTGATCGTTCTTCCAGAACTTCTGCCTGGCTCAAGAGTAGCACCGTGTCTCCAACATTCTCCTCGAATGTGAAGAGGAATTAGCATGGGATTCATTACTTTTTCATGATTCCTGCTGATGAAGCCAAATACTAAAACTGCACTGCCTCTTTAGCTCCTGTGGGAGAAAAGAGGGTGTCACAAATATGAGAGCACGCCTTCCTCTTGCATGATGTCATCTCTACTTTTCCCAGAGATTCTATGGAAGGGTCAGCAAACTCACAAGAGGTAAATGAGACTGATCTATGGGAATGAATGGTGCTTATGTAAGCTTTCTTATGTCAATTTTCCAATACAGTGCACCCCAGAAGGATCAAAGAAATTAGATGAATACATGTCTTGTATATCTATTCAAATATAAAATTCCCGTGGAGAATCAGAAAGAAAAAGTCGATCCATTGTCTTTGAATGTAATATCCTGGATGCAATACTTTGTTTATCTGATCACCATTGCCAATGCCTCCATTAAGGGTGCAGTGAGAAGTCATTTTGATTATTCCATGAATTAGTACAAACAAAACAGTTCCTGCCTCCTTATAAGCATGGAAACTCACAGAAATTTTGTAAGAGACTAGAATAAAAATTGTAGCCAAGAAATATTGTGCACTGCTGCAAACTATGTTATGAATTCCTTATCATCATGTAAGGCAAAAGCACACTGCTGTGATGAAACAGAAAATAAAAGCTCCTGTTAAATTCTTATGCAACCACAGCTCCAGCCTAATGATTTCCCTCCTAACAGGTACCTGCACAGTAAATGGAAAATCACCTCAACCTTTGCAAAACTGCAAGCAGCAGAGGACACAGCAACTGCTTTAATCTTTCAACAAATGTTAACATCTTCAATAGCTAAGCTAAATGCAAAATACCAGCTGTTGTTTTAAGAACACCTAATAGATTTTCTTGCTTGTCTACTAATTAAATGTTACTCTGAAGGCCAGTTGTGTAAAATTGAAGATCTGTTTCAATTCTGATCTTTTCAAATTTAGCTCTGGTTTGTCAAGCAAGTCCTCACTGTTCAACAGTTTTTCCATTTCATCCTCAATTCAAAGGCAACATTTTTTTCCCCTATTGACGGATACAAATTCACTGAAGCCTGCATTAATGTTACAAGTATAAAAAGACATCACTTTAAAGATTCCATGTCTTAAAAATAGTGGAAATGAAATGCTTCATGTCTGAATTTGAATGGCGGATCTCACCAGAAATTCAGCTGTGAATAAAATGACCACCTCTGTTTTATATGCATGGGCAGTTTCACAAAGGGATAATGCAAAATGGAACATTTTCTTATTGGGATGTGATATGCTTTTAACTAAATACATTATAAGATAGGAGCAATATATTAAGACAATTTAACCTTAGGTATGAGATGAGGATATAGATGCTACAAGGTTTCAGCACATAGGCTTAAGGTTCTATGTGCTATACTTTATAGAAATATTATTTTAAATAGCTCTAACTATTATTTTAGCCATTAATGAACTTGCAGTTCATAGATTGTAACAACTAAATGCATGATGTAATTTTAAAATTGAGAGCTCCTTGTCTTAAATATCAGGAAAATGTAAAATTAAAGCATTTGTTTGATTACATCACGTTTTAATAGTATTTCAAATCATATAATATTATGAGCTTGCTGGTGATCTAAAAGTCTAAAACCAATTGTGATTATCATTCTTAACATATGAAAATCTTAATTCTGCAATTTTAGGTTGGGCATTTACAGCACTATATTTTAGTTTTGCAACGTGCTACTGTCTACATAATACTACATTGATAAATTATGTCTGTACATTCAGATTAAAGCAGAATGCCAGATCAAATTGCTATGTTTGCTGCCATTGTTTCTTTTAAGAATTTGAGATGTGTTGAGTTTTCTGTTACCACAGTTTTTCAGCATAAAAAGAATTTGTTTCTTGTCTCACAAAAAATTGAGTATTTCTGAAAGTCTAAAATGAACAGTCACAACTCATTTTGGAACAGGACCATTCCAAATTTCTGCAGATGGGCAGAAGAATACTTTCAACAAAATCAATGACAACAGACTTTACCACAATTTTTCCTCATGGGTAATTTATTAGCAATGAAAAGTTTATGAGAAGTATCAGAACAACTTGATCTTCTCAATCTCTCCTTAAGGTAGATATAAACAAAAGTATTCTTCATGCTAAAGCTGGAACTCTAATTTTTGACTAGTTGATTGCTTCTTATTTCAAACATGTAAGTCTTTGGTCAGAATAATACCACTAGACTAGTTTTTTCTATGTATAATAGTGAGGTGAAATATTCCCACACTTTGACAGTTTTACTGTCATGTTTTCCCAGGCTATCAGTTAATAAATGGAATCAGTAGAAGAAATATGTAAACAATATTTTCAGCTCCCAGGATGGTTCTTTTGCACAGTTTAAAGTCAATGATGAAAAGGTTACAACTTGATTTGGAGAAAAACAGCTGTTACTATTACAGTGCAAAATTATTTTTCAGCATTATCCTGTTTTCAGAATTAAAACATTGGAAAAATCATTTGGTTCACTGAAGAGAAGTAGTTTTGTCATCATTTATTGTAAGCATCTGTAGACAAACTTTGGGTGCAAAAGCTTTTTGCTGCCAGCCCATAGAATGATTCATTATAATTTTGTTTTGTTCTGGCACTTCTCAGTATCATCATATACTTATCAATCAGGTGCCAACTTATAGATTTATTCCATTTAAAAATTATGAAAAAATATTTTGTTTATATCGTTCAAGGAAATTGTGATTTCATGTATGTTTTTTCAGACTGTATCATGGTAGGTTTTACAGGAGGAAAATATGGCATTTTCAGAAGCTGAAATATCTTGGAATTTGCAGTCTGTAAAGAAATGCGAACAAGTTTCTGTTGTATGTTTTCTGCTGATTGTCAGAAGCCTCCTTGTTCTTGCACCAAGGGCTTTGGAAATGGGAGATATAGTCAATTAGTCTCCTGCTATTGGGATTATATACTTCCATAAGGTCATAAACCAATGGATCAACAAACAGGCATTTTCAAGCCTTCCTTTAGTGAAAAAACCACAGTGCGCACACAAAATGATTACAGACTATGCAGTAGGCCTGTATTTGATGTGGTATCACAACTGAAAAAAGTAATTAATGTCACTTTGAAACAGATTCATAGAGTGGGTTACCTGAACTTTGAATTAAGCTTCAGTGGGGTATTTTATTGTCTCCATAGTGTATAGTTGAGATCTACAATGGGAATCACAGAATCTCATCACTTAATTAGAAAGGAAAAGCATCTTAGGCAATTTGATCTGCTTGAGAATGCTCTTTATTGGAACACATTAATTGATTTTTCCATTTGTCGACAAGGACTTACATTAAGTTTTGGACACATTAGGACAGAAAAAATAGTGTGTACTTATGTGGTGATGTATGACATAAAAGGTGGGAGCATAAGGCATTAAGAGTAATATTGAATCTTTGAAGACCTAAGCATTGATCATTTAGAGTGAGAAAATCTGAAAATAAGAGATAGGTAACAGGTTCTTCTTCTGGAGATTCAGAAGAGCCAGTGTAACTCATCAAAAGTAAAACAAGAACTGTAGCTGGTTCTATTTCTGTCTAGGGATGTATGCATGCAAATTTCCAAGCTCCAAAGCCTTCCAGGGTCTTCTCGTACACAGAGCATGCAAGACCCCTGTCAAGTATGTGCTTAGGGGCACTGTCAAACCAAATTTCAACATGACCTGGTACCACTGAAGCCTGGTTCTTGCTAGGGATTTTTCAGCATTAAGGGTCTCCATAGATATTGCTCTCCTCTGACTGTACCTCTTTACATTAGTTCTAATACATTATAACACATAATGGCTATACTGCTGTACACTATGCACACTATACCTTCCAACATTCACCCTCTCCTTTTAGTGTTGCCACTAATCGAGCCAATAAATAACTGGATGGGTCGTTTACAAAGATAAGCATTCTCTCTAGGTCTCAGAGTGCCTACACAGCTGGAGAAAAAAGCTCAGTTAAAAAATCAGGTCCCTCTATTTTCGTGAAGTGGAAACATTCGTCTCCTCATTTTGAGGATACATGTAGTGAAGAAATGAAAAGCTCGCTACTCGTTAAGAAATCATTAAGCTCTGGGGTCTCTTTTTGAAGCCAGTAATTTAAAGGAATTTCTACTTTGTGTGGTGAAGATTGAAATAACCAGTACGGGTGCAGGAAATTGTAAGATCCTGGGGAGGGATATGAAGGGGAAAGATTTCTTTCAAACCCATTAGTGATTTTAAAGGCCAAAACTACACATGGGTCTGAAATGCAACAAAATTAGTGAGTCTCAATTTGAAAGTGAGAGGGAGTTTCTAATGCAAGTAAAGCTTTTGCCTCTAACCCTTCAAGAAGGGGAGTGAAAGCAAGCAGAACCCACAGCAGACCAGGGGCTGCAGTGGGAGAACCCTTGCCGGGAGAGGAATCGAGGGCTGCCCATGCTACCTGAGCAACCAGGTCAGACACATCCCTGGTAATGAAGATCCATCCATTACCATAACATGCAGCCTAGTGCTGTAGATCAGTTTCACAGTCTCCAAAGAAGCTGAACAGTTATCAGTAACATTCAAAATTCCAGTGGAAAGTCATTCATTTCACTTTATGGTCCTAATTAGCCATTTGTATAGTTCTATAATTAAATATGTTCCTTTCTCATCAAGTTTTTCACTTTAGTAATGATACCACTGTGCCACAAACAGGCACCATGCTGTTTGGTTTGGGACTTATTCATAGCATTTAATTGGTCACCCAGTGGTTAGCCAATAACCCCTTCTATGGGAAGCAACACTTTGAATGCTGTTAATGGGCTAGAGGCGCAGTGATTGCCTCCTGGTACCCAGCAGTACTGGGAATAAAGCAATTTCCTCCACTGTGTTGTGTGCTCAATAGCTAATCCTCTCCACTCTTGAAATGCACACTATTTGGTTATAAGTATTTGTACTGGCTTACTTACCGCTGGGTTGTTAATAGGCAGTGATTCTTCAATGCTCCTTCACTGAAGTTACAGTCTGCTTGCTGACTGCTAATTAAAACAAGTTTGCACTCTAAGACTGCAACTAAAAGGTAGCAAGGTCATATTATTTAATGCAGCAGTCTTTTATTTAACAATGTTTATATAGTACTTATATGCGCACATTTTGCAGACAGGCACAGCTATTATTGATCGTATCAATATAGTCAAAATGAGCCACAGATTACTCTTCCCTTCCTTGGAGTATGATCAGATCACTAGATTCACTGCCTCTGAGATGCAGAGTTAAAAAACAACTTCTACATGCAGATTTCTCCTCCAGTCTATTTCTCAGCTTGAATTAAAACAAAACAAAACCAAACAAAAAATAAAAACAACAAAAAACAGAGGAGACAACGGTTTTCTACAAGGATTTAAACTTCTAAGAGTCTTTACAGAAAGTAGAATATATATTCATGAGCATTGGAGTAATTTCAAACTGAGTAAGTTTAAGAGAGAAAAGTGATAATGACATGCAGAACTCTGTACTTTTGTGTCATTTATTTAAAATTCAGTTTGAGTAAGAACCCCTGTCAATAGGGGGTCTAAGTTTCCCTGTCCACAAGGTATCTGAGTGTAATACTTATCTGTTGCATGTGACTATCCTTTTCTTTCAGCTTGTCTCCAGCAGAAGACGAACTCTCTCCAGCAGATATAAATCTGGTTTGTTTGTTCTTACTTTCTGCTTTGCTAACAGGAAGGTTGCAGAATAATCCTTAGCCATGTTGCTATTGAGATTAATATCTAAGATAGAAATAAGAAATTATGCATTTATAAAAAGTTCTTTAACAGTCTTTCACTTCTCCATACATTAAAATAGAAGTTCACATATCTAGTGTCTCTAGCACAATGTAGGACACTTCAATTTCAGCAGTGGCTTACTTACCACTGGGTTACCTTAATCAGGTAGCTTTTTTCAGGCTTATTTTTCTTTTTTAAATAAAGTAACATGTAGGCTAGCACCTTGGAAACAAGCTCCATGTTTAAGAAAAGATAAGTATTAGGTAAAAAATATTTTTCTCCCATTTACCCTTTACTTTTAGCACTCGTATTCCCTGTTAGTCTGAGCTGGCACCGTTTCTCAAGTCCACAGTAGTGAGGAATGTACTCAAAGCTATATATCCCCTCACCACCTCCTGCTACTCCCAAGAAAACAAAATTGAAGCAGTTTTGTTTCTGTAGTGTTGTCTTTCCTTAATAGCATTCTTTATCTGACAGGGCAGCCTACTCATCTTCAGACTGACTTTACTTTTATGAAGAAATTCATGCAACACTGCCTCATCTTTCCAATCTGTGTTATTTAACTGATAGTTACCTAGTTGATAGAAAAGTGATGAAATCAGTGTTATGCTCAATATACGCAATCACGGATATTGAGCATAATATTGATATGCAAGTGTGTGGCTTTTTTATCTCTTTCATTTCAGTTTTCACTTGCTTGTTTAATTTTTCCATGCTCTCTTCCTCTGTTTGTTTGTGTGTACAGAACAGAAAGAGCTTATTAAACTGAAACTCAGAAAAACTACATATTGTATTCCTCTTAAGACATGAAGGAACACTCTCCGGGTTTAAGGATGGCTGATGCTCAGGAACTGTGCAACCAACTGATTAGCTTATGTTTTCTGGATGAGAGGGTACTTTGCATTCCTCTCTCTTGCTCTGATTTGGAAAACATTTGTTTATGAAAGTTCATTCAGATGTAATCCTATTCTACAGAATTGTTCCTTTTTAGAGGTGTTTTCACCAACCTTATCTCAGTTTTGATAGACTTGATTTACTGAAAAAAGTTTAGATAAACATCTTGATAAGCATATTTGAATCTTATTTTGAATAAAAAGCTCAGGATTACTTCCATAACATACAGGATACTGCAGATGATATAGTTCAGAATTTTTATACATTCTCTTTGTAATTTTTTTTACCATTCACATGACCGATCTGTGTATCATGTGAACAATCTTTCATGCATTTTATGCATATGCACAGAGGTTATCATACCTTTTGAACAGAACAGAGCCCTATCATGCCTTGTACTGTAAATGGAATAGAGATGGAGGAGACAAAAGAGAGTGGGTAAGCAAGAGAAAGGATGCTTTTTACTCCAATCTTCCTAAACAACATACTGCCAATTAACCTTTCTTACATCAGTTCTCCTACCAGCACTCTCAATCACTTGAAGACATGGAAAACTTGCCAGAATATAAAGGGTGAGTTTTCTAATCAATACATGGGATGGCATTCCGCCCCCCTCACCCCTTCCCCCACCCCACCTGACATGATCTACAGAACATCTCTCCCCTAGATCTTTCAGGAAGAAAACACAATCCCTACTCCCCACACAGAAACAAAACAAAACAAAACAAAAAAAAATGTGTAGTGCTTAAAAGTATGATTAAAATGTTGAGATAGTCAATGCAAATTTTTGTTCTTCTTTAAATCTTAGACCATATCCCTACAAAATACTACCGGTCACAGCTTAAGACTGTCTACAACATGTATTATATTGCTCTAGTTATCTGACTTATGCACACTAAGGCTCAGAGAGACCAAATTAACTTTCAGTCACTATGCAGGAGTCTATTCTGTAGTGCGAAACAGAAGCTGTAAGTACTAAATCTCAGACTACTCCCCGTCCCTCAAGCAATTTTTAAGTGTCACTACTATTGTTTAACAAAGTAGTCTAATATTACCTCTTAAACATTACTATGATAGACATTAATATCTGCCATAATTACATTTTTGGTTTAATGAAAACAGATGTGGCTAAAACCCACACATCTAGACAGTGAATTTCAGGTAACTGAAAGGACAGTTAATCCCTTTTTAAAACGTAGATAAAATAACAGGCATATTGCAGAGGTGAGGAATGGTGCTCACAGAACATTAGAAAGGTACCTTGGAAGTGAATCATTCTGGACCAGTTTTACATGAGCTGGCCCTAGCTGTCAAGTGATTGAACACAGACAGACTGGGATTGCTATAAGGTTCAGTGCTACTGCAGTGTAACCTTGCTCGGTCACTTAGCACTGCATCATGATGATTCACCAGCTTGCATGTCCCTACATGGTAGTCTGCTACATGGCACGGGGATTGTCCATTGTACAGAGCTGTGTTTTAGGGAGTAGCTATCAAACTCTGTATGTGGGAGAGACAGCACGTTCAGAAGCCATCTGAAACCAGGCAATAACCGGGTCTGCCCCCGATAGAAAACTGGAAGAAAAAGTACACTCTTGCTTTGTGGAAAGAAATACTCTAAAAGCGGGCTGGGAGATTTTCTTGCATGAAAACTGCCTCCTGTTGTTTATTTCTACTTCATTCAGACCAACAGGACTGGATGCGCTCTCTGTAAATAAACTCTGCTGCACCAAAGAATATTCCAGGCTCATGTAATCAATTTGCAGCCCTAATGGAATCAGAGCCCCAATATTGGCTGTGTGGGCTAAAAGGGAAGTGATGTTGTTATCACCTGGTTGGAAGAGTTAATCTACTCTGCCATGCATCATGATTTAATTATTCCTAATTGATCCTTAATAGACGGATGTCAAGCCCGGCCTTGTTCAGCTTCAATTATTGCAATTTCACAACCTCACTTTGCAGTGGAGCTTGGCAAATATCTGATGATTTCTGCCACTCTCCCTGTCAGCTTGAGCACTTCTTGAAACTTTCAAACATTTCAGAACCAGAGAGAAACAGAGTGGAGATTTTACTACAGATATACTTTGTAGGTTGTTTGTGAGCACTTCCAATTTAGAGAGCTTTGAAGCTGTGTTTGTTGCTCTTCTGTGGGTAGGAGGCATTTATGTTCTGAGAGAAAATTGGTGAAAGCCATGAGATGTTGAAGTCAAACAGAAGTTAAATGTTATTTTCCATTTTCACTTCTTTGAATTTGCATGTAGGTAACCTTAAAAGAAAGAAAGACAGACTTTTTGTTAAAGTTGCTAGAATATACCCCCCAAATTAATTGTTCATTTTGACTACTTTTGGGGTTTTGTTTGTTTTTTACATTTTAAATAAATTAACAGTTCAAAATATGCTCAAAGTGTTTAGCCTTGTGATTACTAGAAGATTAGTAAAATAATATTCCAGGAGATTAAGAACTGAATAGGCGTAATAAGTTTTTAATCAAAGCTTTTTTATTTATTTTCCTTTCCTTGGTACACTTTCATTAGCACCAGTTCAACCTTAGTGATTAATTAACATTTTTTTTTACAGAAAGGAAGTAATATTTGCATTAAATATTCAACACCACTGAAAATATGCTGAATTAAGGCATCAACAATAATCTTTTCTAAGATATGAGTAACTCCTCAGTTATTACCAGAAAGAAAAATCGGTGATAGCACTTCGTAGGACATGTGTTCACAGAGAAACTACATCAGATTAGCTGCATAGTAACATTTCCTATTAAACAGTGCTCTGTATATAGGCCAAATCAGCACTAATATATAAAGTAAAAGTATGTTTTTACATACCATTTGTAAAGGTGGAGACACGAAACTGTTGAGTAACTAACTTAAAAAATGTAAATACCTCTGAAAATGTTTCAGCTAGAGCATAACTATTAAGTGAATGAAGAAGAAACATACATAAAGTAAAAGTAAAATCAATTACCTATACACTCTCAATATATTTCAGACAATTATTTACCCATTCAGGAATATATAAATAATTTCTAATTTAAAGAGAAAATAAAAATGTGTGGGGTTTTTAGAATAGGTTGGGTTGTACTTAAATAGCAATATTTTTTATAATGTTCCCATAAACTTTTTGTTGCCTGTTAACTATCCAAATTTCTATAGCACCTTTCCTCACCCGCTAAATATTGCTTCTAATAAGTATGTTAGTATTGTTAATGAGTATACTTACACACAGGAACTTGAGGAACTTAAAGAAAGAAAGGGCCTTTTAAACACTGTTTTCGTATTTCAAGGAATGATCATCAGAAGATGCTACAGAAACATATGTATACAGTCTATAGCCATTTTTCCTCATTTATGTTACAAACTTGCTAAGCATTAACAAAATAAGATAGCATAGCATAAAATCTGTGAGTAAATAGCATGGGAATCTTTTATGTCTTTGGAAAGAAGACTTGATTTGTCCCTCAGCAGCTTTGCTGTGATTCATAATGAAATTCTTGACATTACAGAAATGCCAAACTGCTTTGATAACTCGGTTACTTCTGCACACAGCCATTGGAGCTTTCCGGCTGGGATAGTAAGTTACCCAATAAAACCTTAAATGCAGCCTTCCTGGAAACACACAAAAACTACATCCATTAACACATAAGACAACTTTACTTGTTGATCTACTGCTTTTTAAAGGGGCATTTCTGACAGGGCTAGTGCTGTCATAGGGAAGTACCATAGTAGAAAGGATATGCTTACTCTGTTAAGAGCATTTGGTGTAAGGTATTTACCACTACCATCCCTAGAGAATGATGTCAGAATCTGACAGAAAGAACTGCAATGGTCTTTTTTCCTGCTGTTGTCTATACAGGGTCAAACAACATTAGAAGTCCACGGAACTTCACAAGATGTACTCATGGAGCTGAATCAGGGCATCCCAAAGGTGGTTTCAGGCACCAGAATTCACTTGGAGTCCCCCCAAAAGATTAAAGCTTCTTCTCTCTCTGCAGCAACCTTTATTTTCTCTAATGACTTTGTCCAGAGTACATCAGGCTAAGTTTCAGCAGAGTATTATCATTAGATCTTCTTGTTTTCAGATTAATGGAATTATCCTCCTGATTTAAAGGGAATGAGGGAGATGATTCTATTCAATGAACCAAAGGAAAATGGCCAAATAAACATATGAATGCTTATTTCAGCCATTTAAGTATTTCACTTAGTAAGTTTTATATACTGACTCTAACAAGGTTTTAGTATTTCCAGAATGGCCTACATCACTGCTGATAGCTTAAGGAAAGTCTATTGTTGCATTGCCGGAAGAGTTTATATCTGAAGGAACACCATGTACTTCACTGAAAAAAAAAAAACAAAACATTACTCAGCAGGCATCTCACTCAGTCCCACACGGGCTAAAAAAAAATGTTCCAGAGCTGAAATATTACAGCTTATTTGCACCTGAAGGTACCAAAAGTGATTTACTGTTGGCAGGTTTACCCACAAAAATTCAACTTGAATTTTTATTTGGAACTGTACCAGTGTTAGCATGTCTCACTGGGGAATAATCTAACTAGCAAGGCCACATAAAACACTGACTGAAAAGCAGTGCAGAGGCAAGCTCTCAATTCTCTAAACATATCCCATGTGGAACAGGTTTAGGAGGCAGGCATCTGCCATAGAAGGTTTTGCCATTTATAGGCTACGAAGAGGCATGGCTAAGGAGATACATTGTCAGACACATTTTCCTCTACTCTAAATGCCATATTTTTTTCTTTCTCATAAATGTTTCTGCTTTTTTGTAAAAATATGAGAAGAGTAATAGGATGGAGAAAATTCTGCCCTACTTTATGCTGAACCTCAGGGAAGATCTGATGCTTATGCAAAAAGATTCTAACAGCTCTCATAGAAGAATGTCAAACCTGCATCTTATCCATTCTCCAATGTCTCATGCACTGCCACCCAAATGATGAAACTTTTAAAAATGATACATATCAGTTAAATTAGGATTCTAACATATCCATGCCGACTGACGAGATGCAAAGTCCTTTAAAATCAATGAATTAATTCAGGCCAACATGACTATCTCCTGCCAGCTATGCTGTACAGAAGAGAGAGCACAGGCTGAAGAGTTAAACTGGAAATCATAGCTTCTCCACCTCAATAATTTGGAGAGAACTAGCAGGCAAATATGTAATTTAAAGAAACAAACAAAACAGATCACAAAAAGAAAAAAATAAGGAAACTGCCATTTATTTTTATCAGATAGATCTGGACCACTTGCTCTTAATACCAAGTGCAAATTATTCTCAGTATTAGAACCCATTCCAGAAGATCTGCAAAACCAGTTCAGCAGTTTGTTTAATCTAGCATCCTCTTCATAGTTCTGCTGGAGATTTCAGAGGAACAGCACAATTTGACAATTCATTTAATTGTATAAATCTACACAACCGGGAACCTTTTTTTCCCATTGCCCAGCTGGTAATCAGCATATGCCCTGAGGCATGAGGTTTGGTTAGAGAAAAGATAAAAGCAGGGGAGAGAAGAAATAATAATGTAACTTATTTGAGGCATTGCTGTAGACACTAATGGATCCTGCCACAAATTAATTCTTCATTGTACAAATGCCCTGTGGTGATGCTCTGAACTACAGATGGATCAGCTGTGTCATGTGCACCTAAATGACTGGTGCAAAGGTGCTAGATTTTAAAGGAAAGAATACTTTCTATTCACATAGAGAACAATTTTTCAATGTGGGACCACGTCTAATGCCCTGGAAATAAATGTATGCCTTCTTCTCAGAAGTATCTTGACTACATCACCAGATATCCAAAGCTTTGTGCTCTTAATCTTCATTCAGGTGACTATTAAATTGACTCCTGAGTGCAAGACGAATGTCTGGGAGTGGCCAGAATGGTAAAGATGACTATGTTTTTATACCTGTGCTATGCTCTTTAATAGACAGTGAAGACAGAGGAAGGAAGCAGAGTGCCCTGCCCCATCCTGGAATTCACATTTGCTGATCAGTTACCTTTATCTAGCATTTAGGCTGTCATTCTGCAGGACAGTTTTTCAGGTACCAGGCAAAGCAATAAATGTAGCACTGTGTTGGCTTACCATCTCTGTCAGCCTTCTTTCCATTTCAAATCCAGCAGAATAGCCTGTGGGAAGTGGACTGACAGAGAGGTTTGGCCATTAGTATACTCTTTTGTGCTGTTATCTCTTTTGTTTGAAAAAAGGCTTTTTTCTTCTTCTTCTTCAAGGCTGAAACAAGTAGCCTGCAGCAGAGGCCTGGAGAAAGCAGACTTAACCAAGATAGGACAACAAGGATGAGTGATGAATCGCACTGACAAGTTTGTGTTGATAGGTATTTGTGAACAGTATAGGGAAAGAAGGCCAAAGTGGAGTCATAGCTTCATGTTCAGTAGCTGGAGAGAATTTGTCCTGGCTGCAGTGTTTGTGTTTGAATAGTGGCAGACAAGGTGAGAGATGTGAATAATAAAAGCTATCCATTCTGATGTCTGCTTTCTAAACTCAGTTTCTCAAGATAATGTGCTCTGTAAAAATGGCAATCAGAAACTGAGAATAATATAGCAAGGATGAAAAGGATAATGCAGGCTGCATGAGATTATAGGTTACCATTTATCATTATTTGAACAATAAAAAAATAGCATGCCAGGAAAAAGGGAATTGAGTGTGCTTACTATTTTTTGCTTGCTAATAGTCCTTCTAAGCATAACACCCCAAAATAAACGATGATAGGTTGTCACATGCAGCTTCAGTCTCGCTGTAGTTCAGGAACGGTATAAGCCACTGTCAACAAAGAGTATGCAGAGGCACGTGTGGTCTGGAACACAAAATTACTAAAGAAAAATTCAAAGTGAATACAGAATGGAAGTGAAATGATCTTTAGTCTCATGCAGTTGCCCAAAGAACTCGGCAGTCAATTGCACTAGCTTGACTGCTAATTTGACAGAAGTGGAACTGGAATTTAATTTAAAATATCATCCTTCCTATTGAGTTGTACTTCATAGAGAGCACCTCTTTGTGGACTTTTACTCTATAGGATATGAGATTCTCTGATTTAAAGTTCTGGCTGGTCACGGACCACATCCTCTTTGTCCTGTTGGAAATATGAGATTCATCCACTAAGTGAATCAGCAGTCTTTTACAAACTTTCAGGAAAGGCACAGGTGCCAACAAGTTTGCAGTAAATGTCACACATTCTGAATCTGCCGGGCTTACTGTGCATGCACAACTCAACAGTGTATCACATAAACACTAAGACTAATATATTATGGATGCACTGAACTTATTGTGCTTGCTCTGTATGTTCTGGTACAGAATTTGCTGAATGAAAATGAATGGGTAGATTGTAGAGGTTGTTGAAACATGGATATGTGCAGCTGATGCTCTCCAGTATGCTTCACAAAGTTTGTTCCAGTGTCAAATCACTCATGCTGGACTAGCACAGAGATTGCTATCTGTCTAGAAACAGAGATTGTATTCTATAAAAGAAATGAAGAGTAAATATGTAAATAACAACAGCAACAAAAAGTGCTCAACATTATGACAACATGCCTGTTCACTACCCGACTCCAATTTTTCCATTCTTGCATATTTTCATTTTGCTTTTATTCTGAGTGATTAAGCCTCTAGTCATTGTAAACCAGACAGAAATATTGATTAAATTCCAGTTCAGGACTTTATTTTTTGAACACAATTTTGCAGATTTTCCTAGAGCTTGATTCAGAGGAAAGGAGAATATGTGCAACTGTGTAATATTCATTTTTTCACAGATGCTAGTTGAAAAGAAAATAAAACATCTGTGGAGATAAAGCAGAGAATGAGGCATATGGGAGAAAGAACATATGCTACCTATACACTTCTCTTCCTCATCTGATATCTGATTCCCCTATGGTTTCCATACTTCTGAGTTTAAGTAGGAAATTGAAATGAGCTTTTTCACTGCTTCTTTCTCGTACCACCACAAGAGAGAAAGAGAAGAAAATGCTTTCCAAATCCCTACCTTCCTTTTAAAATAACTTCAGCAGGAAGATCACTAGGAGAAATGAAAAATTCTAACAGCTCATTCTTTCCTTACTTAATGTGATGTTTGTGCACATAGCCACATAGTCGAACTGTAACATACAGAGGAGCTGAATATTTTTCTGCATAACTCTTTTCTACCTAATGGGCTACTTCACATGTGCAATAACATCTGTAACATCCTTAAGTAATGGGAGAGTGTTTCCATTTGAGGCTAAATCTAGGTTGGGAGATATGCCCTTAAAATTCTCATGAACATACAGTGAACTCTTTCTTATAATATTTAAGGAAAACAATTGAGTTTCTTCCCACGGATAATCATCTTTTTTCCTTTCCTCAGTTCAACTGGCTTCACAGTTTCTTGCTACCTGTGTTCACATCTCAGAAAACAACGTTTGCAAAGACCTCCTGTTAGGATAGTGATTGCTCCCACTTGCACACACTCTTTTTTGATGACACCTAGTATTATTGTTGCATTTCCAATGAGATTTCAAAGTGCTTTTGCTCAGTCTCCACAACTTCATTTATTTAACTTAATCTTGAAAGCTCATTATCTGGGTGGTTTTGTGCAACATGGTAATCATGACGCTACTCATTATTGTCCAAACTAACATTTTAGAAACATCTTTATCATGCTACCTCAAGAAAAACTTTCAACAAAAATGTATGGTACCCGAGATTCTCATTTGAGGCTCCTTCAGAATGAACTAGATGGAAGTGAATCTGTATCCCAGTATGATGGAACAAGATAAAGCAGGAGAAAAATCTGAGCTCTTTGCAAAACTCAGCCTAGAAACTTCTACACAAGTTGTGTTCTTGGTGCTGATCTAGGAAAAAAAACAACAAAACAAGCAACAAAAACAAATACTAATGCATAACAAAGATATTTTTAAAAAATAGTTCCTTAGCCCAAATCTTAACTAAAAGCACAGGCCTTACTAGAATCACACCCGAGCCCTACTTTAAGGCCTGAAAGGAAGCTAATCTGTGTTCTGACTTCATTCAATCAGTAGAAAAACTTAAGATAACTAGTGTTCATTTAAAAAAGGTAAAGATATTTATGAGGATTTGGGCTCTTACTGTAGCTAGTAACAAAACTAGAGCCCTTTGTCAATCACAATACATCCTTGCATTAATCTCCTAATTCTAATAATAAAATTTTATAAATTAGAAAAAAAATCATTTGGTAGTGAAAAAGCCCAAGATTTCATCTGTTTTTCCTCTGACTTCTAATTGAGAATATTTTGAAGACATGATTCAGGTTACTGTCAGTAAAGGAAAAAATGTTTCAAGAACAATCGGCTGAAACATCTGTCCTTGGAGACAAATTAATGGAATGGATAGCAGTTCTGTTTTAAGAAAAATTACACATTTTTAAATGGGTTTATAGATATCCTATGGTGAAGGTGATGATACTTCTACCTTGCTGCCTGTTATGGTTTGCCTTACCTTCTTTAGGTAACTCTTTAGAGCTGTGGTGCTTAGAGAACAGCTCTGAATCACTTTCTCTCTGTTTTGGTGATGTTTTGCCTAAAGACACTTTTTAAACATAAATCACTCTAAGACATGAGTATAACCAGAAGAAAAATACTTCTGTTTCTGACATAATAACTTAGGAAAGAGAGACACAGATATTACCTCAAAAAATCTAACAGTTGTTGGTCCCTGTAGAATTGTATAGAAGGTTATTTTCTAAAAGGACTGTGAGAACAAATAAATAGTTGCCCCAAATTATTCAAAAATTCTTTAAGGACAAAACTTACACACAAGATGTAAACACAAGGAAGCTTTTTACTTATTTATTTCTCAAATTTCATTTATATTCATTTTTCCTGCACTATTTTGTAAATGAATCATGTAGCGTGGAGCCCTGGCTGTTGCTTGTCTCTGTCCATAATTGGAACTTTATTGTTGTCAGCATTTATTATAGTACATCACCAGTGCAATGAATTCATGACCTGGAATAATGACCCTCTAATAGGATCAGGGGACATTTAAAGTTTCTCTTTTCATATAGTTTGCAGTCTCTTATGAGCAGAACAATCAAAATTCATTGCCTAAAGGATCTTCCGTTGTTGGACGTTGAGACTCATTTGCAATCATCATTGGTTTGGGCTAGCCTTAAGTGCTACAGAAACTATGAAGCTCAAGTTGACCCTGGTCAGTGCGTCACCTAGTCCTTTGGAGAAAGGAGTATTAATGACAAAACCTCACTGCTGAAAGCTGTTTGCACAAAGTACCAACTTGCTGGTATGAAACACGACCGTAATTGCTACATATTCACAGTTTAATAAATAATGTAATAGTGACTACAATAAACTCTCCCAGAAATGGCAAATATTTGACACACTTATTTTCAGGCTAACAAAAACCTGAAATTAATTCATGTTAGATTTAAAAAATGTAACAAAATATTTACGGTGATACAGAGCGATGCTGTGTTCTCTGGGATGTTCAATAAAATATGCTTTTATTCTCATAATCAGTAAATTGTATGTAAAACTGTAAAGCCAAAAAATCCAAGGACATCTTCCATTTTACATTGTTTTCCAGCATGCTGCAGTTTTTGTTCCATTGCATCACATGTCAGCATATCTGCATGAGAACAGATGTCCAGGTGGGTATTGCAGGGCTTCTCTGTCTGGTTCCAGCACAGAGATGGCTCCATCCAGCACACAGCTGTGTTCAGCAGACAAGATGGCAGTGCCTCTGGAAAACATATTAAAGAAAGGGTACACTGTGCCACACAGCAGCTGTGAGGCAGAGAACGAGAAAAAATATTAAATAAGACACCAAGATCCCCAAGAAGGTGCTCCAGCTAACAGAGCAGCGATAGTACTACAACCTGTGAAGTAGAAGCTGGTGAAGAAGGTTGACATCCTGCAGAACATAGAAGACTGTGCCAGAGCAGATATCTACACTACCACCTACTACCCATACAGGAGTAGATTTTTTATCAGGATATGCATCCCATGAGGTGTCCATACTGGAGTTGTCTGAAGGACTGTACCTCCATTCTTTAGCAGTTCTTGAAGAATTACAGCCAGTTGGAAAGATCCATGTTGATACAGTTTATGAAGTGCTCCAGCTCATGGAAAAGACCCATATCACAGTAGCAGAAAAGTGTGAGAAGGAAAGAATGACAGAGAAGAACTGTTATGGACTGAATATAATTCCCATTCCGCACCCCTTAAGGAATCAGGAATTAAGTTCAGCTTGGGAAGAAGAAGACAGAAGTGTTTTGTTTTTTCCTTTGTCTCTCACTATCTTATCACTACAAGAGATATTCCAAAAGTAATGCCTCCCCTATATGGAGGCTGCTCCAAAAGTAATGCCTCCCCTATATGGAAGCTGCTCCAAAAGTAATGCCTCCTGTTTTGTTATATTGAATCACAATGTCAGAGGGAGTTGTTGGAGGTACAGCAATGAAGGCTGAACATTCCTGGTAGTATTCCCTTACGTGTTGTTGCCGTGTGATAGATGGCAGTAGAAGAGCAGTCTGACAAAATGGTGTCTGACATGGAAGTGTGTATGAAGCAAAGGAATCTCACTGAATTCCTCTGTGTGGAAAAAAAATGGCACCCACTGACATTCATTGACACTTGGTGAATGTTTATGGAGACCAAACAGTAGACGTGCACAGTGAGGCTGTGGGTGGTGCATTTCAGAAGCAGTGGCAAAAGGGACAGTGTGTCACCTCCGCTGGTGCAGATTTTTATGAGAGCAGCATGCAGGTTCTTGCTCATTGCAGGTGAAAGTGCATAAGACAATGGTGGTGATTGAGTGATACACCTTTCCTTTCCATGTCAGATGCCATTTTGACAGACTGTCCCCCCTGCTGCCATCTGTCACATGGCAACAAAATGTAACAGAACATTTGTGGGAAGGTTCAACTGCTACTGCCATATCACCAAAATTTTCCTCTGCCATTGTGTGCCAAGATTATAAAATAGGAGACATTACTTTCGGAGCAGCCTTCATAATTTAATTTATTGCCAGATAAAATTGTGACATATAAAAACACATGAAGAAGAAAACCTGCTATTTCTCTTGATAGGTCAACTGACTTAGTTAAGTCAACCCTTGCACTTCTCAAGGATTGAGTAATTCAAGATTTCCAGGAACTCTGAAAAAAGGCAGGGAATGGTAACAGCTTTTTTTTTTTTTTTTTTTTTTTTTTTAATCTACATTCTCCACTGGACAGGGAAGAAACTGTAAATCTCTTCAGGAATTCCTGGGCATATTAAATTTGAAAAAGGAGGACTGAGTATTTTCTGCTTATTGGTCTGCAAGAAACAGAAACAATTCTGTATTTTTCCACACAAATATCAAATTGGAAAAGCTACAGAAGGGAGCTAAAAATGCAAGCTTGTAGATGGTCCTGAAGTATTACTTGCTCTGCCTTAATAGTGTTTCAGACAGCTCTAAATAGAGAGAGTAATTTAACTTTTTTTTGGTGTACTGCTGCTGTTTTTTTGCTAACAAAAGCAAGAGATCCTATTTCTTTTTAATATTCTTGTTTTTACTGAAATTGCGTCTAGTTACATGGGACAAGCCTTACCTCTAATTCTGAAAGCAAGCTCTGAACAGTGAAAGTAAATGTTTTGCTTTAAAATATTTTGCTCTATTTTTTAGGTGAAAATAGAAAAATATAGTAGAATGAGGTGGACCAGGTGACTCCAGAGGTTCCTTCCAGCCCCTATGATTCTATGATTCTGTAACTTGAAAACAGCAGTACATACAAGCTCCACATGAAATAAAATAATCACATTTTATATGACCACAAGCAATTAAGGATTTCAAACACTGTAGCAGATTATGATAATTAAGATAATATAGGGATGAGAAAGTACTACAGAAAGATTTAGTGGGAAAGATAGAGAACCCCAGCAATACCAGCATTACAGGGAGAACTGAAGTCTCCCTGTTACAACTAAGAGTATTTGCTATTCCTGCCAATCAAGTTCAGACAGTAGCAGATTAGTAGTGACTCTATTTTTGCATGGTAGTTCTATGTTCATGTTACCTGACAACTAAGAAAAAAACCTTTCTGTTTTGCATTGAACTCTCATTTCCAAGTAGTTTTAATGCTTTAAGGTAAGGATTTCGTCAATTCTTCAATTAATCTTGATGAATTTCACACTGAAGGGTTTTCAGTTGTATTGAAACCTGACAGCATTTATTATCTGATAAAACAATTCATCATTTTATGCTACACAGATATATTTACAGGAAGACGAGAAATGTGAGAAAAACAATTCTCCAAATTCTGTTCTCAAAATGGTCTGCACAGTTTTTCTGACCTCAGTCAAGTCAGTTGCATTTGGAAAATTACATATCAATCATAGAACGACAGAATCGTAGAATATCCTGAGTTGAAGGGGATCCACAAGGATCACTGAGTTCAACACATGGCTTCACATAAGATACCTCAGAATTCAAATGTGATGTCGGAGAGCGTTGTCCAAACACCTCTTGAACTCTGGTAATCCTGTTCTGTGGACACTGCCTGTGCAGCCTGTTCCATGCCCACTGCCCTCTGGTGCAGAACCTTTCCCTAGCCCCAGCTGCCCCTCCCCTGACACAGCTCCATGTTGTTCCCTCGCGCCCTGTCGCTGTCATTAGAGAGCAGAGCTCAGTGCTGCCCTCCACTCCCTCTGAGGACCTGCAGCTGCCATGAGGCCTCCACTCAGCCTGCCCTGCTCTGGGCTGAGCACACCAAGGGATCTCATATGTGTTGACCTCTAGGTCCTTGGTGCCCCTCCATTCCATTTCTCTAAGAGGTTTATGTCTTTCTTGTATTGTTGATCTCAAAATGGCACGCAGCACTTGAAGTGAGGCTGCACCAGCACTGAGCATAGACAGTCCCTTCTTCAACCTGCTAGCAGTGCTGTGTTTAATGCACCCCTTTTGGCTGCCAGGATACGGTGTTGATTCACATTCAACTTGCCATCAGTCAGAATCCTAAGTTCCCTTTCTGTGTGGCTACCCTCCAGCCACTTGTTCTCCTGCCTGTACATATAATTGAGGCAGCCTTGTCCCAGCTGCAGAAATTGGCTTACTCTTTTTAAACTTCACGTGGTTGCTCATTGTCCTGCCTTCCAGTTTGTCAAGATCTCAGTGTAAGGCTTCTCTACTCTGGAGCCAATCAACAACTTATTCCAGTGTAGTGCTGTCTGAAAACTTGCTTAGTATACCTTCAACTCCCGCATCGAAGTCATGGGTGAAAACTTTATAGAGAACTGACCCCAGAATGAAGCCCCACTAGCAACTGGCTCCAGCCTCATGTAACCCCATTTACTAAAACCCCTTGAGCACAAGCAGTCAACCAATTTTTCACCTACAGCATTACATATTTGTCTGTCTGTATGCAGGTCATTTTGTCCAGAATACTGAGAAAACAGGAAGAAGAAACAGTAATGAAAGCTTTGCTGCTTCCCTTTGTCAACTAGGTGTGTAACTTTATCATAAAATGAGACTAAGTTCATTAAGGAGACCTGTAAAAATAACTGTGAGATGATAAAAAGGTGTGTTTAAGTCTTTCCTTCAAAACTACAAAACAAGTCAAAAACAAAAACAGCAACAAAAATAACCCAAGCAGGTAGCGATACTTATAAACCCACCATTTGAAACAACATCCTGTTTTCACTGAAATATATACAGCTCACAAGAAAACTAGGTTACAATGTGCCCAAACAGCGAACTGTATTCTGAGGTGCATGAAGCACAGTAAAGCTTGCTGGTTGAAAGGAGTGATTGTCCCACTCAACACTGATGCAATTAAAAATCAAGTGCTGTGCACAGTTTTATAAGTAATATATATATTATTTAAAGGACATAGAACTATTGCAGAGAGGTGACCACATTGCAGAAAACAACTTCCTCATGAAGGAGGGTATAAACAGAAGTGCTGGTCTCTTCTCCAGTGACCTAGTGACCTCTGTGAATTGGTTAAAGTTGTGTAGGGGTAGGTTCCAGTCATCCAACAATAAACAGGAAAACAATTCTTCAGTGAGAGTGTGGTGGGAAACTTGAGCAGGCTTCCCAGGGAAGTGGTCATGCCACCCAGTCTGTTGATGCTTAGGAACTGACTGAAAATGCTCTTGGATTGTTGTTTGTTCTGGAGCTGGACTCATTGATCCTCATGGATCCCTTCCAATTCTGTGCTGAACCAGATGCAAATCTTTTTGATTTTGCTATTTTCATAGCCTCAGTGTATCTCAGAAATATTTTTCAAGATATCCCAATTTCTGCATTTATTTTGCTTTTGGTCTCATTGATATATTACTTATTATAAAACCAGAAAGAGAATCACTTAAGTTGCATTCTGAACACCAGCATACTGGATGTCATGTTGTGTTTTTGCTGCAAAAAATTTATGTACATTTGTGAAAGGAATTACATATATACATTGCACTGAGTATGATGACTGAAGTTAGAGTGATTGTTCTTTTACTTTCACTTATGCATTAATCTAACCTTCCAGAAATCCACAATCTTCCTAAAACATGTACTCGAATTGAACTGTACAGATTTAATGTCTTATGCTAGCAGAGTTTAATATTCAAATTTTTCTCAGTTGTAGAAAAGATAAAATATTTAAAGTCTACTATTTCATTAGATCTCAATGAGTTATTATCTCTACATGTTCCATCTCTCTGCTTCAGGTGCTACTTTAAAAACAACAAACAAAAAATTAAAATACATTTTTAATAGAGAATGTACATTTTTAGAGAAAAATTAGTCTTAAAACTGATTAGAAATGCTATCATTTTTTCCAACAATATGTATTTCTTTAAATGAATGCCTAGGTTTATCCTGTAATGCCAATAAAGACAGCACCTGAATGCTCTCTGATACATCCTAATTAAGTCAATGTAACCTGTAATTCAAAATGAAGTAAGTTATGTGACATAGTTTCTGTTTGTTATAAATTCATGAACCTGCTCAAAACTTATTTCCCCTGCTAATGAGCTAATGAACTTTGCCTCATCATAAATCTCAAACTGAATGTGCTTTATTTTGAATTATATTTCCATATTCACCAAAGATCATTTAGGAGTAGAGTTTATCTTCTGTCTTATTTGGGAAAGCAGGGAATGCCTGATGATCTAGTTAGAAATTATTTCTTTACTTATCAGCACTTCAAACAGTCACCAAGGTATCTGGCTTTAGCAACAAATTACTGTAGAAGAAATTTCATGGGGGAAAAAAGAAAAGAGTCTGGATAAATGACAAGAGCTAGAGACCAAGTAGTTTCTACAGATATCCTACAGAAAAAGGCAATCAGGCTCCTAAATGTACTATTGTCTCCTAAAGTTCTTGAATTTGTTGTTTGCTGAATGAACTGTACAGATATGAAGAACCTTAGTTTGGTGTTCAGAGGTCCCAATGCAGAGGTATTTACAAAGAACACTGCAAGGTTAGGCTGAGAAAAGTTTGGCAATGTTTGTACCTATACAAAAAACAAAATGTACATTGCCATTTGTTACCACTTCTTCAAATTCTGGAAAATTGGCTTTTTTTCCCCCCTTCTTCTTTTTATGTGATTCTAAGAGGAACCTAAAATAACTACTAATCCAAAACCATATTTGGATATGTCAATCAACTGCTCATTCACAAAAACTCCTGAAGTGATTAATGACAGGTAAATTAGCAGTAGACCATTAGTGCCTTGAAGCAAGATTCCAGTTGTACAGAAGATAACTGCAAGCTTATGTCATAGCTGTAAATATATAAGCTCAACATTTTGACAGTACCGGCACCCATGAAATATTATTATCAAAGAATCATATAATCATAGTGTTTTGCTTTTTTCTCATTACTTTCTGATCTCCAGTTTAGAATCATAGAATCACTCCTTGCTGGGTGAAGAGCTGGCTCGAAGACCAGGCTCAGAGGGTGGTGCTGAATGGAGATAAATCCAGCTGGCCTCTGGAAATAAGTGGTGCACCCTGGGGACTGAGATTGGGGCCTGTCTTGTTTAATATCTTCAGTGATTATCTGGATGAGGGGATTGAGTCCACCTTTGGTAAGTTTGGAATTGACACCAAGTTGGGAGGAAGTGTCGAACTGCCTGAGGGTAGGAAGGATTCTGCAGAGGGATCTGGATAGACTGGATCGATGTGCTGAGGTCAGTGGAATGAAGTTCAACAAGATCAAGTGCCAACTCCTGCACTTCAGTCCCAACAACCCCAGGCAACACTACAGGCTTGGGGCAGAGTGTCTGGAAGACTGTGCAAAGGAAACAGACCTGGGGGCATTGGTCAATACTCAGAAGAACTTGAGCCAGCAGTGTGTCCAGGTGGTCAAGAAGGCCAATGGCATCCTGGCTTGTATCAGAAATTGTATAGCCAGAAGGACTAGGGAGGTGATCTTCTCCCTGTTCTCATTGCTGGTGGGGCTGCACCTTGAATACTGAGTTCATTTTTGGGCCTTGTGCTACAAGGACATCGAGGCCCTGGAGTGTGTCCAGAGGACAACCAAGCTGTTGAGGAGACTGGAGCACAAGTCTTATGAGAAGCAGCTGAGGGAACTTGGATTGCTTAGTCTGAAGAGGAGGCTCACCGGAGACCTTATTGCCCTCTGCAGCTACCTGAAAAGGGGGATGTGGTGAGGTGGGGGTCAGCCTTTTCTTCTGGGTAACTTATGATAGGATGAGAAGGGATGGACTCAAGATGTGCCAGGGGAGGTTCAGGTTGCATATTAGGAAACATTTCTTCTTCAAAAGAGTGGTCAGGTGCCGGAACAGGCTGCCCAGGCAGGTGGTTGAGTCACCATCCCTGGAGGTGTCCAAGTAATTTGGAGATGTGGTACTTAGGGACAAGGGTTAGTAGGCAATATTGGTGGTAGGTAGATGGTTGGACTAGATGATCTTAGAGGTCTTTTACAACCTTAATGATTCTATGATTCTCTGATGGAATTATTTGATGTGGATCATCTAGTCCAACTCTTCTGCAATGAACAGGGGCATCTACAGCTCAATGAGTTGTTCAACACCTAGTCCAGCATCACCTTGAATGACTCCGGGGTCAGGGCACCGTCCATCTCTCTGGACACTCTGTTCCAGTGCTTCTCTTATCTTAAAAATCTAAATCTCCTTATTTTATTTTGAAACCATGTCCCCTTGTCCTATCACAACAGATCCTGCTAAATAATCTGTCCCCTTCCTTCTAAAAACCCATCTTTAGATACAGAAAGCTGGCTATCAGGTCTCCTCAGAGCCCTCTCTTCTCCAGACTGAAAAACCCCAGCTCTCTCAACCTGTCCTCATGGGGGAGGTGTTACATCCCTTGGATCATTTTTGTGGCCCTTGTCTAGACATATTCTAATAGATCCACCTCTCTGGTGTATTGAGGGCTCCACATCTGGACACAGTACTCCATGTGAGGTCTTACCACTACAGAATAAAAGATTGGAATCACCTTGTTGACCCGCTGACCATGCTTCTTTTGATCCAGTCCAGACTACGGTTGCCTTTCTGGACTGCAAGGGTGCATTGCTGGCTCCTATCCAACTTGCCATACATCAGCACTCCCAAGTCCTTTTTGGCAGGGCTGTGCTCAGATGTGCATGGTACGTGTGCTTCCTCACATAGACTTGCTCCATACTTAACAATGCTAATTACCAACTATTGTAGAAGTCTCTCCTACGCTCTGCTGACATGCATGACGTGAGCCTGGTGCTTCACCCCACAAATAAACTGCTGGTTGAACTTAGCTTAGATTGAATGTTGGTGGTAGAATGACTTAAAGGTAGCCATTAAAGAAGTAAGAGTAAATACCAGCAGATTTCCAGTACAGTAAGTTACTGCAAATGCTATCATAATGCCATCAAAAGTCAGAAGGCTCTGAACCTCAACAGGTTGATATAGGCTGGACTAAGCCTCTCAGTGCAGAAATATAGCTTCTCAATAACTGTCTCACAAAGAGTGAGTTACATACATTAATAAGGGCATGTCCTGGACATCTACAAGTTTTTAAGAAGCGCTTCCTCCTTTAACAGAAACCCAGCATCTGAACTTAGTTACTAGTTTCTTGAGCTTAATCTGAGTAGTTGGGATGATCCTAATGTACAGTAATTACAGATCAGATGCAAACTCGATTTTGCGTTTTTCATATTCGTCACTGGATTGCACTTTCTGGGGGTTTTTATTCTGAGGTATCTGAATGTGCATGTAATCCTAGGGCCAGAAAGTCACATTTACAGACAAGTCATCTGTATGGTACTACTGTTATACACATAGTATATCTATAATACTCTACATGTATAGTGTATACGTATACTGTATGTACTGATAGTGAGTCATCAATTATTTTGTTTGATGCTGTTCACACTTGCAGATGCAAGTGGTTTTAGGATCTAGGACAAAAAATCCGGCCAAGTATTTTTTATCTTATCACTCCCACAAAAGAACAATGTTTTTGTTTTAGCCTGAATTTGAAAACTTGACCTACAAACTCGTGGCAGACTGGTGAAAGGCCTACATTAATTATTGGATGAAACTCTTAGGGAGCTAGAACACATTTATTATATTATGGAAACAAAATATTATAGTCACATTTGTAAGAACAAGTTCCTTCTACAGTCAAGGAGAATGTTATTTGAAATTTTGGTGTATACCTCCTTGAAAATTTGGCAACATATTTCTGTTCAAATGGAAATATAAACCTCTTTACTTCTTTTTGCAGACATATCTGGATCGAAGCGGTTCTTACACTGTTTTTAAATCTTGTTAATCAAACTCTTTTCTGAACCTTTTTATTTTGCCTCAAGAATACCTTAATTTGATTAAACTCAGTTTTATGCCTAATCAAGATAAACTCCTAATCATTTTAAACTTGAAAAAGCACTTTTAAATGGACCTCTAAGGTATCGACATGGGGGCTAATTCATGTAAAATCAGTTAAATTAAGCCTGCACAGACAAGGCTTAATAGCAAATTAGTTTTTATCCCTATATAATGCTAAGTAGATATTTGTTCTAGAACAGTCTGTTTTTATTTTTAATTCTCAATTATGTTGTCTATTGGCTCACTGTACGAGCAAAGTTTAAAGCATTTAGTAACAACAAAGGTTTTCTGTTATCAAAAAGCAATTTCTGTAAGATATCCTGAAAGATTTTTTTTATAAGTTAAACTGTATTCAGCATTTGATGAGCTTTCATGTATGCTGGATATTTATCATCATCAAAGTATTTTTCAAAATCACCAAAGGCAGTCAATTCTTTAAAGACTAAACCACCACCTGCTTTGATGCTATATATTTTTCCCAGGGGTTTGGATCAACCCCGAAGTCATTACTAATGTTTTACTGAGAGGAATACAGGCTGAGAACTGCCATAGTCTGTTTGTGAACTCGCTTTCTGTTCACTCTCCTACAAAGTTCTCTGATTTTTGCTGTCATCCGGAAAAATCTCTGAAGTAGAAAAAAAAAATCAACTACAAAAAATACACAAAAAGAAAATACCAAACACAACCAAACAAAAATCTATATCCTGGGCAATTTTTATGAGCATGCTACAGACTAAGATAATCACAGATAAGAAGTCCTAATTCTGACACTATTGTTCTCACTGGAGTTAGACCTACCTAGAAAACAAGAAACTGTTTCTACAAAGATGTGTTGAAAGAGAGGCAGGGAAGCAAGAAGCGATAACCATAAATGCCCGCAGGTTCCCCAGGAGTACAAAGTTATGCTTGGAAATTGCCCAGAGATTTGTGATTGAAAACTTTGTCCTTAGACTATCTAAGTTTATCTACTGTCAAGATGCTTGCTTGTTACCACTTAAGGAAACCAGCAGTAGAATGGACCTGCATCCTATTGTTCTCACTTGCAAAAAGGATCAAAGTGATAGGAAAACAGTTATCAGGCAAACGTGTTTTTTCTAGCTTTGAAAATTATGAGATCTTCCACTTGTGAAAAGAGGTGGAAATACTACTTAACAATACAGATTGCATCCTGAATCACCTTAGAATTTTCTGATGACATTATAAAGCCTGACAATTTAATCGTAAAAGTTCTGTGAGAGGTTGGAGCAGAATACATATATTTGGCAACACAATACTTATTCACATATGTTATACTCAAAATGCTCATTAAATAAATCTGAACAAAGTTAAAAAAGTTACAGACTTTCTGTAACTTTCTCAATGGCTCATGGAAGGGGATGGTCACAGTCAGAAGATATACTGCAGTAGCATGAAGCATTCTTATCTTAAATATGTATTGAGGATATAACGGTTTTGAAGCTTCTGTTGTTTAGAAGTTCAGTTTTCAATTGCTTATTAAGTCATTTCTATATTTTCTTCTAGATCCATATATAAACCACACACACACAAAAGAAAAAAATACAAGTATTTTTTACTATATACAAGTAACTATATGTGTTCTAAGGAAAATATCAGCCTGAAATAATCATGCAAGTATTTGATTTTCTGTTTTCAGCCAGTGTTAAATGTTTTGATTATTTTATACCTTTTTTCTGTTGTGAGGCCATATATAATAACAAAATTAATTTTAATTTCCTAACAATTTAAGAAAAAAAGGTAGAAAATGTGACAATTAAAAACTTCCAGCCACTTATTTGACTGTTTTTGTTATTCACACCTAAAAATAATTTCTATGTATTGATCTCATATATAATGTAGTTTGACATTTAATTTGTCATTTCTTTGAAATCTCTAAGCAGACCAACCTGAGTGAATCATTGAAAATAGACTCCACAGCCAAAATTTGACTGACTTGGCACCAAAATACCAAGCTTTTTCATGCATTTAGTTGCCAAGGACATTTTGAGGATCTCTTCCAAATCACATTACGATGTGACATTTTGTAATGCATGTATTGTTAAATTGTGTATTTTCATTCCTGTGTATTATCAGTACACCAGGCTCAATATCGTCAGGAAAAGGCTGATTTAGGAATTAGCTGGACAGCATGGTATTCCGTAAAGGCTCCTGTTACAGAAATCAATCAAACATGGATTGCCAGATATTTAGCTCAACAGGGTACCATCAGCTATTCTTTCTTGAACTCAGCAGATAAATGACTACAGCTCACATTGTAGTTGTGCACTGTGTTCTTTCAGAATGAAGATCATCTAGTCACATAACATATGTCTACAACGTATGATGCGTCAGAAAGCTCAGAACCATCTCTGAAGAAGCACAAAGGCCTTCAAAGCCCATCCTAGAATGATGAGGCCATGTTTTTGCTCAGAAGCTACACTGATGCTTCAGTGTAGCTGATGTATCTGAATGGGAGGCTGAACAGCCTGACAGTGATGAGGATGACCATGCTGCCCTACTCTCCTTGTTTGGACTCAGCTCTTACATGTTCAAATAAAGCTTCATGGTCAGTTGAGAATGAGAATTCTATGGTAGGAAAACTGACAAGACCTTCACTCAAAAGCCAATGTTGACAGCCAGATTTTTCACTCCATAAAACTGTTTTTATTCAGTTTGAAATATTTTGAAGACTAGCATACAATATTGTTTTAGACTGGGAAGAGTTCTGGAGCAATCATCCACTACTGAGAGTCTGTAGAGATGATACTTCCACAGGTTATTTTTTTTATATTTTCATAGGAATGGACAGAGGTGAAGTGCAAGTCCAACATAACTAAGCACAAATTTTAGGTTTAGCTCAGCTGTCAAAGCACCATCTATAGGTAGTTCAGACATGGGACATTATGTGTATGGTGCTGTCTAAACTTATTTGAATATCTAAGATGGATACCCAGATGTGTTCATGATAGCACCAGTCATCCTAAAGTCAAGTTTCTTTTGTTATTTTTCTGTTTTTATTGTTTGTTTGTTCTTTCATCAGAAAAACTATGTTTATGTTGACTTGGGAACACAATGAAAGCAAGAAATATTATCAATGATGACACTGAAAGTACGTAGTCAACACATTATGAATTCAGGCTGACATAGTAAGAATATGGTTTTAAATTGGTTTTATTATACCAACTTGAAACAAGATGAGAATTCATAATTCATAGTTCACCCTGGTTTATAAGAATATAGTTTGATCATGTACAACCTCAGCTCAAGAAAAAATTAAACACATCTAAAATAACAAGCACATTTGTAATAAAAACAAGGAATTTAAACAAAAAGAGTAGCTAGATGCTCATATAATTGGAAATATCTTCATAATCTCAATATCGAAAGAGTCAAGAATTTCCAATTTTGCAGGGTATTGGGCATGTAGAGTAGGGCAGTGACCAAAGTGTGCTGTCATCTGGCAGCAAACTGTGCTTTGGAAGCTGCCCAGTATCCAAGGTTTGTGCTCAATTATGCTGGACTTACACACTTCACTTCTCCTGGACACACTTAGGAAGATTGGAAAAAAATCAACAGAATCCAAAGATAATTTGGATTACAGATCAAAACGAAATGTGACTTGACACGCACAGCTTAGCTTTTGTTTTATGAGTGTGTTAGAAAAAACTATGTGTTTGTCAAAGAGAGAGAGACAGAGTATCCATTGGGATCTTTATAATCTTTTCCAAGCTACTATATTATACATAATGTTATATTGGGTTACTATCATAATGTAACAACCACACATGTACATGTTCATTATGCAGATTGTCTCTTAAATTCATTGTGCTCTTAAACAGACTAGTCCACTCTACTCCTTCTCCACTTTCCCCTTCACTCACCTCCAGTTTGATTGTTAATTATATTATATTATGCTGTTTTAAGTGCATTTCCATTTAATTGAATATGGGTACATACAGTTTTCAGTCAGGCATAATGTAAAAAATAAACAATACCACAGAATTCCTGAATGGCTTAGCTATATATTTTATAAATTAGAAAAATGGTAACACATATCTGATGATGGAACTAATTTTCTATATGTGTGAAATTCTTACTGAGTAAATACTCTTCATGAGCTGCATAGATAGTTGTGTACAGAGATACACCTCTCATGTAGAGACTGTATACACTGTATGTGTTTAGTAGTCATGTATTTGCAGGTCAGCTATGTGTATGCGCACAGAACTGTGCTGTTCTTGGTCAGATCTATTATGGCAACTAGGTAAAAAGAATTTTGATGCACACTCCATTTCTAGCTGGAATTATTGGGAAAGATGCTGTCTTTAGGCTTTATCTGAAGATTGGATAACATTTTAGCGGCCTTTGCTTACTAAATAATGGGATATTATCTGAGACTATCAAGTAAAGGTCATCACCAGTTATTGTAAGGATGGACTTCAGATCTTGGCTCACAGATCATAAATTCATGAATGATTTTGGTATAGAGGAGACCTTAAAGATCCCCTAGTTCCAAACCCCTGCCATGGTAGGTTGTCATCCACTGCTTCAGGTTGCCCAGGGCACTGTCCAATATGGTCTTGAACACTTCCAAAGATAAGGTATCCACAAACTATCTGGGAAACCTGTTCCAGTGCCTCATCACCCTCTGAGTAAAGAGTTTCCTTCTAATATCTGGTCTAAATCTTCTCCCATTTAGTTTAAAATGACCTCCCCCACCCTTGTTCTGTTGCTATCGGTGTAAAAAGTTATCGGTCTCCCTTCTGTTTATAAGCTCCCCTTAAGTACTGAAAGGTCACAGTGAGGTGTCCCCAGAGCCTTCTCTTCTCCAGGCTGAGCAATCACAATTTCTTCAGCCTGTCTTCTTAGGAGAGATTCTCCAACTCTCTGATCATCTTTGTGGCCTCCTCTGGACCCAGCTGTTCCATAAATTTCTTCTCTGGGGATTCAGTACTCCAGATGGAGCCTCATGAGAGCAGAGTAGAGGGGGACAATCACCTCCTTCTTCCTGCTGGTCACCCCTTTTTTGATGCAGCCCAGGATACTGTTGGCCTTCCAGGCTGCAAGAGAACACTACTGGCTCGTGCCTAGCTTTTTGTCTGCCCAGACCCCCAAGTCATCAGGGGTGCTCTCTATGAGTTCTCCCAGTCTGTACACATATCTGACCCAGAAGCAGCACACTGCGCTTGGCTTTGTTGAATATCATTTAATTCTCAAGTCCATTTCTCAAGCTTCTTCAGGTCCCTCTGGATGGCATCCCTTCCTTCTGTTGTACCACCTTCACCACTCAGCTTGGCGTCATTAGCAAACTTGCAGAGGTGCAGTTGATCTCACTGTCTAGGTCATTGATAAAGACATAAAAGAGCACTGGACCCAAGACAGTAGAGCCCAGTCATCACTGACCTCCACCTCGGCATTAAGCCATTGACCACAGCTCTCTGTCTGTGACCATCCAACCAATTTTTTTCCACTGAATAATCTAGCCTTAAAATCTACATCTCTCTAATTTAGAGATAAGGATGTGTTGGGAGACTATGTCAAAGGCCTTGCAGAAGTCCAGTTAGATGACATCAGTTGTTCTTCCTTCATCCACCGATGGCATCGCTCCATCATAGAAGACCAGACTGGTCAAGAGCCATCTGCCCTTTGCTATTTTGGATCACCTCCTCATCTTATTTGTGCCTTAACATATCATAGAATCATAGAATCATAGAATCATAGAATCATAGAATCATAGAATCATAGAATCATAGAATCATAGAATCATAGAATCATAGAATCA
>NC_034438.1:36636219-36778681 GCF_002078875.1 Numida meleagris | reverse complement strand
GCTCCAGCCCTCTGATCATCTTGGTCGCCCTCCTATGCACTCGTTCCAAGAGCTCTTCTTATGCTGGGGGCCCCAGGCCTGGACACAGTACTCCAGATGGGGCCTCACAAGAGCAGAGTAGAGGGGGACCACCACCTCCCTCTCCCTGCTGACTACTCCTCTTTTAATGCAGCCCAGAACATAGTTGGCCCTCTGGGCTGCCAGCGCACACTGCTGACTCATGTCCAGCTTCTCGTCCACCAGGACCCCCAAGTCCCTCTCCACAGGGCTGCTCTCAAGTACTTCTTCCCCCAGGTTGTATAAATACCTGGGATTGCCCTGGCCCAAGTGCAGCACCCTGCACTTGGCCTTGTTGAACCTCATTACGTTCTCATGGGCCCACTTGTCCAGCCTGTCCAGGTCCCTCTGGATGGCTTCCCTTCCTTCCAATGTATCGACTGCACCACAAATCCTTCCAATGTGTTGACTGCATATCCTCCAGGAAGATCTATTCCATGATCTGTCCAGGCACAGAGGTGAGACTGTAGTTTCCCAGGTCTTCTTTTCTCCTTTAAAAAAAAAAAAAAAAAAAAAAAAAAAAAAAAAAAAAAAAAAAAATGGTGACTTTGAAGTATGATGGAGACTGGCTTGTCAACTACATCAGTCAGTTTTCTCAGGACCCTGGGATGCATGTTGTTGGTCCCCACAGACTTACACATATTCAGTTTCATCAGGTGGTCTTGAACTTGCTCTTTTCTTAGAGATGAAGGAATATGATGTTTTTTTACGGTAAGTTTAACTAAATTATGTCTTGGAATTATTACATGCCTATAATAATTCCATTCTCTTTCTGTTGAACTATATGACAGGGACTATTGACAATATGGCAAGGTTAAATTAAAAACTATTTCTTATAATGTTTGAGATACTTGCATGAAATTCTTCACTGTTAATACAATGCATCAGTTCAAAATGAAGGAATGTTAGGCATGTTATTCATTATATGTATAGCAATTATTGTTTTTCCTCATGGATGTTATTCCCAGAGAAATTGTTTTCTCTAACTTTTGCAGCAGCCAAGAAGTAAGAGGATGCAAATATAGTTGAAGATTTGTTTTAATTTTAGCCAACTATTTCCAGAGATACTCAGCTCTACAGGAAAGTTTAGGTTCTCAAAATAGTTGCAGATGCAGCTGGATTCTTATTTTATCCACACTATGCCTCCTGTAGTGGACAAACAGATGCATGGACATTGTTGCCAACCTGAAGTAGAAGAGTTTGGGTGATAAAGAGAGAGAAGAAACATAAGGCAGGTGTGAGATAGACATTCAAGGTGTTGCCAAGACTACCTAAAGGATCCTTATTCTATTTCTATATGGAAAGAACAATAAACAATTGGCAGTGCTTTTGGAAGGACTGCTTACCTCTTGCACCAGCCACTTAATTCCTCTAAATACTGGAAACAGGCTTCCTTTTCTCAGTCTGGGAAGAGGTAAAATCTGACTGTTAACCTACTGTCTTCCCTGAAGATCAAAAGAGGTATCAGTATCAGACTTTTATAAGTGATGGTAGCAGCTTTGTCTCCTTTTAACAGCTCCAGTATGTGTATTTTAAAGCAAGGCGTGGCAGCCAACTAATCTTTTACATTACGTTGCTTTGCGGAATATATACAAACCAAGTTTATTCGTTCCTTTATTGTCAGCACCCTTCTGTCTGTATCTGGGCTTAGAGCTGCACAAGTTATCACAAGATAAGAAGATACTAAACATCAACTGATCAATAGCTGTTTAGGACTGTATACTTTGATTATTACAAATCAAAAGTTAGATAAGTAAAGCTAGTTTAATTTTCCACTGTGAAACACATTTGCATTTCTTACACTTGTTCTCCAGAGAGATACACACCTATATGAGAAGACTGCTCTGAAAGTAATGCCTCCTATTTTATTATGATGGCCCACAATGGCAGAGGCAGATGTTCATAGGATGGCAATATTCCCTTATATTTTATTACTGTGTGACAGATGGTAGCAGAGGGGCAGTCTGACAAAATGGTGTCTGACATGGAAGTGCAGATGAAACAAATGTTCTGTTCTAAACTGAATTACTTTATGCAGAAAGAATGGCACCCACTGACATTCACTGATGCTTGCTGAATGTTTATAGATACCAAACTGTGGCTGTGAGCACAGTGAGGCAGTGGGTGGTGCATTTCATCAGTGGCAAAAGGGACAGTGTGTCACCTCCGCTGGTGCAGAATTTTATGCGTGGCATTCTGGCTCTTGTTTATCACTAGCAAAAATGCATAGCTCATTGTCATTACTATGTTGAGAAAAAGTGTTTTGTAGCTGTTAATTTGCCCTGTCAAACTGTGCTCTTTGTATCTGTTGTAGTTTCCTTGTAAATAAATAGGAAGCATTACTTTTGGAGCAGCCTATGTATTTGTTTTTCAACATATTTAGATCTTTATACAGATGTGAACACAAAAGTGTATACACACTGGAAGAAAAAGTACAGTGGGCACACTGTTAAAAACGTCTCTTTCTGCTTGCTCAAGACAAGATTTTTCCATCTGTAGTATATTGCTTATTACCTAGATAAGGATTGACTGCACAAACTGAGAACGCTAATAATACCCTTTAGCACACACACACGTAGATTATGATCTAAATTACACTAGTGAGGACTAATGAGTTAGTTACTCTGCATGAGGTTCAATTTAACAAATCAAAATTATACTCACAGCATCATAATCAATTTGCATTACAGCAGTGTATGCAAATGAACATAATGACTGTTGAAAACTCTTCAGGTAGAAGTGGAGATTAGGCAACAAATGCCATAGGCTGTATAAAGTGTTGCTTCTGTCTGCAAATAGAGGAACCAGTGGAAATTTGGACTTTATTAAACATCCTTTTCAGTTATGTATAGTTAATTAATATGAAAATATTACTAGTCCAAATAACTGTATAATTTGAAAATAAATTTAAAGAAGCCAAGTGAGAGGTCTGTATGACCAAAAATCTGACTTTCAGAAGCTGAAATAATATAGAAAGCAAGATACTAAAGTAGCAGTGGTAAGCATTTTAACACTACCAAGTTGTCATAAAGAAAAAGTCATGTAGTGCAGCCCCCTGAGGGCCGGGGAGCTGGCTGACTACCTGAGGTATATGGGAGAGACTGGGGATGAAAGTTGATGCATTTTTTGCTGCCATTGTGTTTACTTAACGGTAAGAGTCTGAATTATCTTCTCTAGAATTGAAAAGAGATTGCTGCAAGGCTGTTTTGAACTTCAGCTCTACTGAGGACCCCTCTCCCTTTCTTTTTTTTCAGGTCTGTGTATGTGACCTGCATTCATACATTCCTGTACAGCTTAGATTTTGTTTTTTTCTTTTTTTCTTCTGCACATTACCATAGAATATTTACTGAATTGTGTTAGTTTGTTAGATTGTTTTAATGTACAAAGACTTACAACACTCTCAAATCTCCTCTCATTATTTGGCAAACTTAGTCCACAGAACTCAGACATTGTCCAGGATCATATTTCAGTTAACATTTACCTATTATCCCCAAAAAAGAGCACATACACATATCTACATATATCTGGCATGTAGGTGGCTGTCACTCCTAGAATATTTCATGAAGTAGTGGGACTCATCGGACTTCAGCATGAACTGAGACTTTTACAATAACTTGAAAAATGGGAAAATTTTATTAATTGTAAGGGAAAAAAAACATACACCACGAGGGGATTTTCAAACACTGGAGTAGGTTCCTGGAGAGGCTGTGAAACATCCACCCTTTAGGGTACTCGGAACTTGTCAGGACCTGATGAGACCCTGAAAAACTTGCTTCCTTGCCAACCAATCCAAAGCTGTCATTCTGGGGTTATAAAAGACAGCTAAACAATCCAGAAGAAAAGATCCCAGATAACATTAGCAACTACTAAGATAAGTGTGCTCCAGAGTAAACATGGAAGTGATGTCTATTGGCTCAGACTCTTCCTGCATAAGGAATATTTTGTGTTGCTGAAGCAAAGTAATCCTGAGGAGTAATATCCCACTGTGAAAGGGCTACTGTACCAGTAATATGCACAGTTCTTCAGTCTTCAGATCCAGTATGGGAAGCAGCTATGAATGGATTTCATTACTAGGCTCATGATTCTTGCATTTTGTTGTGGCTTCTCAATGTCACTGACAGTCAAAACAGCTTAGAAGAATCCTCAGCATTCACTTCTCTCAGGGACCAGGGCAGCACACACATGGTTTATGATCTTGTAATCTTTAAATCTTACCCCTTACATACTCCATTTGTTCTATGTGCTGATGGGTGATAGTTATGTCTTGGGCACTTACTGTATTTAACAACAAGGAGCTGTTTCCCTCATGGTAATGATAATGCCTTTTATAGCGGCTCTGAATTCAACTCTGTAGTGTCCAGCATTTTTGTAATGTTCAGTAGTCTCTGATCCAGTGACACATTCAACAAAATAGTGATGGTAGTAGATAAGGAAAATGTTAGCATGGCATATTCCCCTTGCCTATTGACAAATCTCCCTGAAACAAAAATCCTACAAAATGCAGCAAAGCTTCAACTTATACAATACAATACATTGTGAAAATATATATTTGTTACATGTAGAATGAAGGTGTTTTCTCCTTTTTCAAATCTGTCTTCAGGCTCATTGAGAATGCCTATGATCAAAGTACAGAAAAGCAGGTTCAGCTGATTCTTATAAATATCTGCATTTAACCAGAAAAAGATGCACACACACACAAAAAGATGAAATAAAATAATAAATAATAAACAAATAAATTAAAATTATGGTTAGTCAGAATTTGAAGTATTCCTCAAGCAGAAAAAAAGGTGAAATTCATTGAGTGAATTGTTTTCTTTGTATGAATTATCTACTGTATCATTTGACATATTCTAGAATAGAATTATGTACAAATTCTGAGGAAGAAAATGAAAATACATTATTGCCATGAGAAGCTGTAGTTGTGTCTTGTCCACCATGTGTGCGTTATTCAATAAGCTACAGAAGAAGAGTTCATTCAAGGTGGTAATGGTTGTGGATAACACCTATCTGAACACAGGTTTGTTTTTATTATGTCAGAGAAAGTTCTATGTAGCAAGTATGCACCAAAAGATTTTTTTAAATGTTGTTATTGTCCCTGTCTAAGAGCTTTTAACTAATTGGTAACATGTTTAAGACCTATTAAAAATGTCAATTTGGGTCATTTTTAATGCTGTATTTCTTTAAAAAACCTATTTGAAAAGCATCTCTTGTTTCAGATAGATACTGCTTATTTGGGAGTTTGTATTAGACTTTGTCTAAATACACACATGTATGACTTGTTCACTTAGTACATTATGTTCCTATATTCTCCAATGAAATCAATATTTCTGTGGAAGTTAGGAAATCTTTAACATTATTATACTGTTATTCTTTATGAAAGAAGCCTTCTGTGTATGACCAGTATAGAGGGGAGACAGACCAGAAAAATGCTTTTTAGCATTTTGCACATCAGCAGTTACCAAGCATCAATTTGATTCTTTCCTCCACATGTTGAAACACAGCTCAGAGCATTAAACCCATTCTCCAGTGATTGGGACAAAAGTAGGTTAGTAGAGTGGGTTGCTAGGAGACCAGTGTCAGCGTCATCTATGACCTTGCAAGGCATAAAGAAACTGTATAGATTTATTGAGCTCTGTGGCACATTGTCTAAGTCCTCTGCTTGGCTGTCTTACTCCATTTCCATCTGTTGTGGTGTTCTAGCTCTCCCACATACGTGCATAAATGCCCTCCACTTCCACAGCAGCCAAGTACAAAGAGATGCACCTCTGCTTCTTGAGGCTTCCTAAAGCATCACCATTATTACTTTTACATTAAGCTTCTGCACAGCGTCTTAGCTAACCAGACACAGTGAAAGCAGCATCAGCAAAACTCCATCCTTTTAAAAGTCCACTTCTTCATACTGTTGCTGTAAGAAATATAGGAAACAGTCCTACTGGGAACAGCATCATGAAAAATGTATAAACATCACAAAGTGATTTTGCTGTCACATTCAAAATATTTTTTCAAAGTTGCATCCACAGTTTTCTCCACTGAGGTTACTTAAGGTTAAGCAGTCATTTACTGTAGGGACCTGTGGCACACATGTCATTTTCCTGACATGTTTTTTGGAAACAGTTGAAGGCATCAGGTAGAAAGAAAAACAAATGAAAACATTACTTACACAAATAAATCAATTAAAAAATATGTCCTTTAGAGATGCAAAATTTTCCAGTGTCAAAATTTCTCTTTCTGTGAGGCAGGTTTAGGTGTTTACTGTTTGAATGCTATTGTTTGCATTACACAAGAAGAAGAGGAAAGGACTGTGGGTCAGATAATAAAATCCTTAGGTAATCTAGTCAATTTTTATTAGCAGTCCACTTGACAGAAAACTGTCCCAGTAATTTGTATTAAAAGTACTGCGTTGGGTACTTAGACTGATGCCTGATCCATTCCACAGTTTGTGTCATGTATGCGTAAGTGTCATTTTGTCTGACATAAAGACACGTAAGAGTAAAGATAACTCTTAGAAAGGAAAGGAACACTTTTCCTAAGCAACCAAATTGTCTGCTCTGTTTTCTGCTTTAGCAAGTCCCTAATAAATGCAGGAGGCTGAATAAACTGCTTTGTGAATGCCAGTACACACTGGTTTTATCAGAGCAGTCAATAAGGTGCATTCCAGAAAAAAGGCTTTTTTGGATGTAATTCCTAATCACTTGCTCTCTTGCATTTAAACCTATGAACAGATTCCTAAAGCATCTCAACTAACTACAGCTTTCATAGAGATCCTCAGGCACCATGATGCACACTGGAACATTAAAATCCTAGATTATGAGTGGATCAATCCTACCAGTAAACAAAGCTCCTCAATCAGTCCTAGTGAAAAGAAAGAAATTCACTTGTTTGTTCATTTGATATTACCCCCTCTTGAATCACGAAAACATGGCTGAGAGATTTTTCAAGCATAGAATTATTATGGAAAAAAACAAAAGAAGGTAACGATTTAGGAAGTGTCTATTCCTTCCATTAAAAGTTATTGAATTTTTAAATGTGATGTGTCATTAGGGGATGCTGAAAGTGATCTGGTTCCTAATCTACCCTGTTATCAGAATTCGGGATCTAGAAGTGTATTTTGCACTATTTAGATTATTTTGACAATCTGGATATGAAGATGTACAATCACATAATCAGCCAAAATTTTGGAGGTATTATTTTTCATAAACTGTATTGGACTACGTCCACAGGTGGTAAAATAACATTACAATTCCCCTTGCTTAGTTTACAAACTGAAAAGAGAATCATTCAAGACTTCTCAGCAGGACAGACAAAATCTTGTTTTAAGAGCTTGAGTTTCCAGAGGAGACTGTGTAGAGATACAGACAAGGGATAGTCTTGAGATAGAAGTTTTGGGGAAGACCTCTCATATCCCAGCCTGAAGCCATATCAGCCGTCCAGAATCCTGATGGGCTAAAATATGAGTGTCCACCATGTCACAGACAACTGTCTACTATTTCAGTACCTTAAAGTGAGATTTGATTAGGAATGTAAGCTTAAAGGTAATGTTTAAATTAATTTGAAGATAAATTAATATTATTCTCAACAAAAGAACAGAGAGACAGCTCTCCATCTCTACTCTGAGGGAAGATTAAGATAATACATATAAAACCAAACCTAATCAAAACAAACAAACAAACAAAAAAACCCCAAGCAAACAAACAAAGAAAAACAACCCAAACCTCGACTTTAGTAAGAATCACTCTACAAAACAGTCCACACATTGGTATTCTCACAGTTTTAATGTCACAATGTATCTTAAAAGAAACATTTTAGTTTATGAAGGGAATTTCTTCTCAGAACAAGAATTTCCTCACAACAATGTTGTTGCTTCTACACAAAACAAGACATTATGTTGTCCTCGCTGTTTGACAACACCCAGAGTGAGGATGTGTATAAATAGAAAAGTCTGAAAGGGAAAGTTGTGTTACTGTTGGTCTTCAAATAAATAAGCCCTTGTGTTTTTCTTTTATTATCTTCTAAAGTAACAATTAATAAATGATAATCAGCAGTTTCCTTTCTGCCTTATTCAGATTAAACTTGCCTACATTAGTAAGTTAACAGTGTGCCCAGGAACACCATTATTTATTTACTAAACTCCCAGAAAAATCTGTACTGTGTTTTGGATTGTGCCCACATATACCTTCTTGCTACTACTGGATCTTGCTCTGGATTTAGTGTGGGGATATGGTGAGATGACCACCAAGACTGGAGTGCTGCAGTGGAGTGGTACAGGTCTTAAGATACAGCAGTCTGGAATGATGAAGAGGTGGAGTTGCTCTATAAGTGGTAGAACAAGTAGAGTGCATTGAACTCTTCCTGATGGATGGTGAGCCAACTGAGAGCTCAAGGGTAAAGGCTAAGATGCAGACAAAAATGTGTGGCTCTTTAGTGGGTATATTTTTACATGCCTCCAGACAAGGGAAAAGAAGTGAATGGGGCTTTTTATGCACAGCTTAAATTAACTTCACATTCACAGACACTGGTTCTCATAGAAGATATCAATCACCTTGATATATATTGGAGGAATAACACAGCAGAGCATAAGTAATCTAGGCAGTTCCTGGATAACATCAACACTTCCTGACCCAAGGCATGGAGGAACAAATGAGGAGAGATTCTTTGCTGGATCACACACTCAAACAACTCAGTGTTTGTTGGAGACATGAATGCTGAAGGCAGTCTTGATTGCAGTGACTTGAGACAGTGGAGTTCAGAATCCTGAGAGGGTGAAGAGGGCAAAAAGAAAGATCAAAACCTTGTGCTGCAATAGCAGCCTCTTCAAAGATCTGCTTGAAAGAATTCCGTAAGATAAGGCCCTGGAAGGTTGAGGAGTCAAGAAACCTGGGTGATATTCAAGGATCATATCCTCCAAGCTCAAGAGAACAGTCCATCCCAATGATGTCATGGAGTTATCTCTAGCTCTATCTTTGTCCATGACAGGGGGACAGCAGGTCCACAGGCCCACTGGCCCATAAAAGAAAGAAAGAAAAGAGAAAAAAAAAAGGGTGTCAGCAGTTTATGAGCTGGTCTGGACCAGTCCTGTGACTAATGAGGCAGGGGACCCGTGGACCCACACCCCAGGAAGAAGGGGAAAAGGGGGAAGGGTAGGGGAATAGTAGATGGGTCTAAAACAAAACAGCAGCAGCAATCTGAGGAGGAACATTAATTTACTAAATATGATATCAGAATGCAAAATAACACAATACAACACAATACAATTGGAATTGAGGCCAACAAATCAAACAAAATGAGAGAGAGAGTGTCCAAAGCTGAGCCCTTTCTCTGTAAACTGCAGGGTGACCATGTGCTTCTCCACAGTAAACAAAGAGAGACTGCAGACCTGCAAGGCAGTTCCACCTGCCCACTTGGGGTGCAAAGTCCTCTGGGGAATGCAGTTCCTTCCCTCCCCTGCTGAGAACCAAGCACCCAGAAATGGCAGTCTACTGAACCAGAACATTAACACTGTAACTCCCAGTGCTTTACCTGATGTTATGATGTGGAATACCGACAACAAAAAAATCACAAAACCACTTCAAATGAGCAGGTTGTCAGGGCAAGGAGTACCTAGAGATCAACAGGTTATATTGCCTCACCTTCTCTCCTGGGAAAGTGATAGAATAGCTAATCCTGGAAACCATTTCCAGGCACATGAAGATGATCAGGCACAGTCAGCATGGATTCAAAAAGGTGAAATAATAGTTTACCAAATCTGTAACCTTCTACAATGACTGGCTTGCTAAATGAGAAGGGAGAAGTGGATATAATCTGCCATGTCTTCAGCAAGGCTTTTGACATTATTTCACATAGGATCCTCATAGAGAAGCTAATGAAGTATAGGCTGGATGAGTAGACAGCGAAGTGGATTGAAAAGTGGCTGAATGGTGGGCGCAGGATGATCACATGCATGGAGTTATAGAATATCCTGAGTTAGAAGGAATCCACAATGGTCACTGAGTTCAATCCAATGACGATCACACACATCCCTGAGCTCCACACAGGACTACTCAAACGACAAACCTTTGTCTAAGGGTGTTGTCATAGAATAATAGAATTGCTCAGGTTGGAAAAGACCTTCAAGATCATCAAGTCCAGCCACAACCTAACTGCACTACCCTAACAACCCAGCTCTAAATCACATCCCTGAGCACCACATCCAAACGGTTTTTAAATACATTCAGGGATGGTGACTTAGCCACCTCCCTGGGGAGCCTATTCCAGTGCTTAACAACCCTTTCTGTAAAGAAGGTTTTCCTGATGTCTAACCTAAACCTCCCCTGGTGCAACTTGAGGCCATTTCCCCTTGTCCTGTCACCTGTCACCACTGAGACCAACCCTGCTCTTACTATAATTACCTTTCAGGTATAAAGTGTTTTTCCAAACACTTCTTGAATTCTGGAGGGCTTGATGCTGTGCATACTGCCCTGGGAATTCTGTTCCAGTGCCTGACCACCCTCTGGTGAAGAATGTTTTCCAAATATGCAGTCTGAACCTTCCTCATGCAGACCCATGCTGTTCCCTCAGGTCCTCTTCTTCATCAGAGTGAAGAGATCAGGACTTTCCTCTCATTGCTTGTGACTGATAACTGCCTTGACTTTCAGGTGTTTTTCAAGAACTCCCAGAATAATCTCCACAACTTTTTCAGGCTTTGAAGTGAGACTGACAAGCCAGTAATGACCAGGTCTTCTTTCTTGTTCTTCTTAAAAACTGAGACATTTGCTGTCTTCCAGTCAACTGAGACCTCAAGTCTGGTAGAGTCACAGAATATCCTGAGTTGGAAGGGATCCAAAGACACTGTTTAGCTCCAGTAATTGTTTACAGGTTTAAGGGACAGATCCAGGATGATATATATATATATAAATATTTATTTATATATTTATATAAATATTTCATTAGAGCTGGGTTGCAAATATTGGAATTTTACATGATACCATTCCACAACTGGTTCTACCTCAGAGAAGGTGATCAGTGGTATGAAGACTGCTAATTAGCGATGTATGTCAGGATTCCATTCTGAGTACAATCCCGTGCACCATCTTCATTACTGATCTGGGTGATGGAGCAGAGCATACGCTCAGCAGGTTTGTTGGTGATTCAGAACCGGGACGAGCAGCTGAGGTATTTGAAGATCATGCTGGCAGCCAGAGTTACATGCTGGAGAAATGGGTTGACAAGAAGCTCATGAAGTTCAATAAGGTGAAGTACAAAGTTCTGTATCTAGGGAGGAAGAACCCTGTCTGTCAGCATAGTATGGGGACTGACTGGCTGCAAAGTAGCTTTTCAGAAAAGGCCCTTGGGGTATGAAATGACTATGTGACATCAATGCGCCTTCAAGTAGAGATAGATAACAGTATATTGGGCTGCCTTAAGAGTGTTGCCATACCCCTCTACTCAGCACTGTTAAGATCCCCTCCTGAGTACTGCGTCCATTTCTGGGCTCCCTATTTCAAGAAAGATACAGAGCTACTGGGGAGAGTGCAACAATGTGGCACTAAAAAGATTAAGAGCCTTTTAAAAAATAAAGACAAGTCTCCTATGAAGAGGGGCTGAGAGAGCAGCCAGTGTGTTAGCATCAGTATATATGAATACATGAAGGGAGGGTGGAGAGAAGAAGGAGATGAGTTCTTTTAAACAGCACCCAGTAATAGCACAAAAGGCAATGTACAAAAACTGGAACATGTAAGTTGCCATCTAAACATCAGACTGTGCAAGTGATGGAGCACTGGCACAAGTTGCCCAGAGAAGCTGTGGAATACTTTTGGAGAAATTCATAAGCCACCTGGACGTGGTCCTGGGCAACCTATTGCAGGTGAACAGATGGGTAGGACAAAATGATCTCCAGAAGTCCTTTCCAACCTTGACTGGTCTGTGACGTTGTTCCCAGACCCATGAATGTAGGCCTATTGTAACAGAAAAATCAAGTAGAGGACTTACTGGCAGTTTGAAGCCCAGCATAGTCTTACTCTGAAATAATGGCTTTGGGCCCCTGTTTTGAAGTCATTAGTGTAATATTTATGGGCAAAACATTTGCGGATGGAACAAGAGACAAGATTAGGATATGCATGAAAACTTTCCTATTTGCTGTTATTGTTATGAAAAATGGATGTCTTAAGAATTTAATGGAGTCACAAGAGATCATGTATGATCTAACACTGAACACTTGCTGATTTTTTTTGTGCAGGAGTACTACAGCCTGAAACCTCTGTTTCTTATTCAAGCAGAGGAGGGACCTTTGTTCAAGAGTCACAGGAAAATAAAATTTAATTTTTTTATTGGTGAGAGGTAAGTTCATCCAAGAGATGGAGCTAGGCTGGATGGATATGTGACTGAGGAAAATTCAGCAATGTAAGCCTCTGAAAATGTTCTTCCCTTCTAAGTTTGTTCAACCATCAGTATGTGCATGGGAGGCATCACCAAGCACACTGCATAACCCCAGCCTAGCAATCTTGCTTGAGCTATTCATCAACTGCTTATGGCTCAAGACTCACTTGATAACCACTCCTGCAGCATATAAAGAGAGTTTTGAAAAGGCCCAAGTAAGTGTGACTGAGCTCTTGCCTGTCAAGAGGAACAGAAGAATGTGTCGATTTATTTGGAAAGCATTATCTTTGGAGGATTATCATGCCAGAACCTTCATGGACTGACAAAAAACAAACAAACAAACAAAAAAAAAAACAGGAAAATAACAAAGTTTTTACTTTTGTGTGAAATTCAAAATTGATTACTGGAATTTTGCTTAAATCATTTTAACCAAAACAGATATTAAGTCTTTTCTACATTTACTTACCTGAAAAAATCTGTATTTCAGCAAGAAAAGTTGAAATGAGAATGTAAAGTTTTTGTGAAATAAGTATGATGAAAAGTGTTCTTATGTAGAACTTTTGGGGAAAAGGGATAATTTTTGATGGCAAAATGACTGGGAGTGTTACTATAACTAGCTCTGTACTCCAAGGAGAATGTGAGGCAAGTGTCCCTGCTTTAGCAGGCATCAGATCAGTGAGCCCTCACAGCACAGAACAAGTGTGTGGATGTCTTCACAGCTGCCTTTCAATGGTGCAGACTAGCTAGCTAGCTCCAGCTTCTCTGTATTCAGGGTACATGAAAATCTCTGCTGTGCATACATGCGCTTGGGAATGCCAGTCACTCAAATATTTCTGAGAGTGTTACCTCCTCTTTGTCATTTACCACAGGAAGCTTTATTTTTGGAGAAAAAAAAGTCTGTGTGTAATGGAAAAATATGTGATTGTAAATAAGAGATGGGAGAAGTCTGCTCAGACATTTAGGCTAACCTTGAAGCTATCGATAGACAGCCATCCAAGATCTAGTCTCTTGAATTCATTTGTTTTCAGAGATATCTTACAGTGGGAAACTGGGGTGTAGATAGGATATTAAATGACTACTACCTTGTCATCTTGTTGCACATTTACTTCAATTACACACGCTCCTTCTGAATATCTCTCATCAAAATTAGATGCAAGGTAGACATATAGAAAGCTATTTTTATGTCTGGCTGGCACTATGTGCTTTCAAAACATTGCAGGGAAGTTTTCTAGCCTGATTTTAGATCAAGAATGTTCAAATAAAGGCTAGTAGTTTCAGTTAAGATTCTTGCCATTTTGTTTCTGTGAATCCACATGTGGGACACCTGCCACTACAGAAGAATTTTCACAACAGAATTTTCATTTTTAATTCCAAAATCCTAAGAACAAAATATCACATACATAGGCTGTTACTAATAATCAATCTGTCTCTCTGTGCAGATTCTGTAACCTAATGGTTAGATTTTACTCTGTAATTTAATTGATTCAATGTTTTACTCTTTCTTACCAGGAGCTAAGCACCACACAGTGATTCACTCACTCCCCTCCCCTACTTCTCCTCCACAAAGAATGGGATGGGGGAGAGAACTGGAAACAAAATAAAACTCACGAGTTGAGATAAAAACTGTTTACAAAGACAGGAAAGAGAAAGAGAAAAGAAAAAATAGCAATGATAACCATATATGCGTAGATATCTAAATATCTAAATATCCACAATGCAAGTACTTGCCACCTGTCAACCGATGCCCAGCTAGCAATACAATTGCTTCACACTGCTGACTGATGCCTAGCTAATCCCCGAGTACCAGACGGCCCCTGACCAACTCCCCACAGCTTTACAGCCTTCATGATGTTACATGGTATGGAATAACCCCTTGGTTAATCCAGTCCATCTGCCCTGGCACCACCCCCTCCTGCATCTTGCTGTCATGAAATAATAGCAGCAGCTCTCCTCCTCCAAGTGGCTAGGCCCAGCCTTATCACTCAGCAACAAGCAAAACATCAACACGCTATTTACACTGTCTCCAATGAAATTAGGACAATGCATACTCCTTATTCAGTATCATTTACATCCAGCCCAGAACAGGCAGTCAGGATGCCAAGATGATCTGTGCTTCAATACCAACCACTTCCAAAGCAGCTCAAACCCCTTCATATGCTGCCAATATCTCTTTTCCAGTTGGAGTGTTGCAGACCTAAGATCTTGTATCCTTGATCCTAAAACCATAGAGGTTGACTTGATGAGTTCTGCCAGAGGCTCCAGGTGGAGCTGTTTTCCCTGGCTGAGTATAGAGAATGTTTTTCATATCTTATCATGACCAGACTGTCCCAAAGGCTACTGCATAAACTGTCTCCTGTTTAATTTGTTCAAAGGCTTGTTGTTGCTCAGGATCTCATACAAATTGTTTTTCTTCTGAGTTACTTGATAGAGAGGGTTTACAATCAGATTGTAATCCAGAATATGCATTCTTCAAAAACCCACAACACCTAAGAAAGCTTGTGCTTCCTTTTTTGCTAGTTGGCGGGGACACAGCAGTTACTTTGTTGTTCACATCCCCAGGGATTTGACAATGTCCATCTTGTCATTTTATTCCTAATTAGTGGATTTTCTGTGCAGATCCCTGGACTTCACTTTACCTCATATCAAGACAGACTTCTAGAAGGATTTGGATTACTTTCTTCCCTTTCTCGAAAACTTCTTCTGCTATGTTACCCTACACAATGATGTCATCAATACACTGCAGGAGTTCCACATCTTTTCTCTTTTCCAGTGCAGTCTGGATCAGTTTGCGACAAATGGTAGGGCTGTGTTTCCACCTGTAGTGTAGTCAGTTCCAGGTAGATTGTGACCTGCACTCTACTACCAAAGGTATTGAAAAAATTGCATTGATGATGCCAATTGCAGTATATCACTTGGCTGCCTTTGATGCCAGTTTGTATTGAAGTTCTAGCATGTCTGGCACAGCAGCACTCAGCAGTGGCATGACTTCATGCAGACCATGATAGTCCACTGTTAGCCTTCACTGAACTTACACACTGCTCATATGAGACTATTAAAGGGTGAGCAAGTCTTGCTGATAACTCTTTGGTTCTCCAATTGACAAATCAGCTGATGAATGGAAATTAGGGAGTCAATTAGCTGGTGCAATATTGCTTCCAATGCACTGCGGTTGTAGTGATCAGCACTTGCCTTTCTTCTGTTCTTAGCAACCCCACCATAGAAGGGTTCTCTGAGAGTTCAGGCAAGGTAGACAGCTGCTTTATGTCCTCTGTGTCCAAAGCTGCTATAATAAAAGCCCACCAATAAACTTTTGGGTCACTGAAGTGCCTTCTCCTGACAAAATCTGTACCAAGGACGCATGCAACCTCTGGGATGGTTGCAATGGGGTGCTTTGGCCTCTCGTTCCCAGTTAGGCTCACTTCAACCTCCAATACAGCACTTGGGATCCCCCATCACTCCTGGAATACAAATGAGTTCTGCTCTTTGGTATGTTGATGGCATTAGAGTATGTTAAGCACCAGTACCCACTAGAGCTTTATAATTCTGTGGTTCTGATGTGCTGGGCCACTGAATCCACACAATCCAATAAAGCTCATTGTCCCTTTACTCTACCTGGCTGCAGGTAGGGCCCCTCTGGTCCTGGTTATTGTATTTATCATTCTCTTATTGTGAATGCAAACTAAAAGCTCATTAGCAGCCTTGGAAATAGGATCAGACCATCTTCTCTCACTGGAAGTTGTGCCCTGGAAAACATCTTCCTGGAAGAACCTGCTTTTTTTTTTTTTTTTTTTTTTCCTTTTCTCCTTCAACAAGTGGATTTTCCTTCCCACTTCCTCATACCCTCTCCATGGTCATGGTTATGGTTTAGTGGTTTGTTATTAGTATTCCACATTGTAACATCATGCAATGCACTGTGAGTTAAAGAGTTAATGCTGCAGCTCTGGTCTTAGATGAGAAGAATGAACCACGATTCCCAGAAGACTTTGCTTTTTCATTTCTGTTTTCCTGGGAGAGAGAAAGATAAAACTGACTGGAAGTCATGAGACTCTCTTCGCTCCCTGGCAGATCAGAGTAAGAACTTCAGTTTTCAGAAACTCTCTCTCTCTCTCTCATTTATTTATTAGCTTCAATCCAAATTAACTTGTATTTCACTACTATAATTAGTAAACTAAGTTTGTTTTCCTCCTCAGATTGTTGCTGCTGTTTTTACTTCCTTTCATTCTTTTCTTTCTTTCTTCTTTTGGGCCAGTGGGCTTGTGGGCTTGCTGTCCCCCTGTCACAAATACAGATCTAGGAATAAAACTGTAACGGTCATGCAGGTAAAACCACAGTGTGGCACATGGTGTGCACTCACTATATCCTCTTTTCGAGCAGAGGAACGTTTACTTCTAACAGCTGAGATACTGGTTTGTAGAGGTGGTGAGTAGGACACATTATCTTTGAATTGTTTTAACTCCCTGGACAACTTCTCCACAGGTGAGACAGAAGCATGTAGGGAGGAAGAGAGATTATCTTCATATTGTCAAAGTAGGCTAGTCAGTTCACCCACCACTGGTTTTTCCTCATTTACAGTATGTATGGACCAGGCCTCAGCACATTGCAGTGATTTGTGCCTCTCTAGAATTGCCAGAGTGGCCGCATTCTTTCTCCAAATATTTCACTAGTTTTTCAGGATATTGCAGTTGTCCAGAGGTGAAGTTCCAAAACAGTAGTGGTGTTCACTCTTCCAAGTACCTGTCCATATTATCCCCCCTCCCTGACACTCATAACTATCCAGCCTCAGGACAGAACTCTGGGTGATATTCTTAAATAGTTGTTTAATTTTAAACAAAGACTGAAACACATCCAGGATTATTAGGAACACATTGGTTTGAACACCACATTTGACTCTCCCATAGCCTGACTCCCTGAGGAGAAAAAATAAAGAGTGCAGTTATTAATAATTTCCAAGATAAGGGTCCTGAAGTATGAAGATGATTACAATACCATGTACAAATACCAGATTAGTTTGCCAACCAGTGTTAAATCACACAGAAAAATGATAACCTTAATCCAGCTTGTGGAGATGGTAAACAGCACAACCGGGAACAAACACTGAAAAAAAAAAAAAAAAAAAGGATGTTAAATAATATATTTCCCGGAAAAAAATGTCTGAGAAATCTACAAAAAAAAAATAAAAAAATCTCCAAAACAATGTGAACTGTAAATACTCAACTACTATAATGTTTATAACAGTTTTGTTTTAACATGTTCTGATCAGGTCTGCTGTGATTTTAACCATTTGAGACCCATTTTGGATGTTGAAAGGGACTGTTGTCATTTAACCTGGCATAAAGCTAAGCACCACACAACCATTTGCTCAGTCCTTTCCCAAGCAGTGGGATGGGGGAGAGAACTGGAAACAAAATAGAACTCATGGGTTGAGATAAAAACTGTTTACTAAGACAGAAAAGGAAAAGAGAAAAGAAAGAAAGAAAAAGCTATTATAACTATATGTATAATAGCTATTTTTATATATATATATATATATATATATATATATACAGAATGCAACTGCTTGCCGCTCATTGACTGATGCCTAGCGAGCAATACAACTCCTCTCCACCTGCTGACTGATGCATAATCCTTGAGTAGTGGCCAGTCCCTCTGGCCATCTTACCACAGCTTTATAGTCTTCCACATGATGTTGTGTGGTATGGAATATCCCCTTAGCCAAACCAGGGCATACTCCCTTTGACATGGGCTTATTTTTAACCTGTTTTATCCTATTTCTTACAGCATCGCTAATAACTTGCCATTCACCTGCATGACTGGATGCAACACATTGAACTGGCAGAAAGCTATCCCTCTCTCATTTTTACTGGTTTCATTTTCTGACAGTGTGATGAACAGAGACAGATCTCAGTGGGGTCAAAAAGTTGTTGGGACTACTGAGTAGACCCTGAGTAAGGGCAACAGGACTGCCCTGCCTCTCTGCTGGTATTGAAAAGCAGATCAACTTAACTATTCTGTGATGCATAATTGGTGCAACTTTCAGAGATCTTTTAAAAAAGAAAGCAAAAACAAACAAACAACAAAAACCCAAAGAAATAATTTTCTCTTTCAATTTTATTTTATTTTATTTTATTTTGTTTTGTTATGATCTGTTTTCACACAGATTGTGAAAAAAACAGAAGCTATCAAACAACTTAGTTATGAATGTCACAGTGTAATACATACAGTGATACAATAGCATGCCATAATTACAACTGCTGGCAAACTCTTGTATCAACTGAGTTAACTGGCCACATAGGGAGGCCCAGTTAATTGGTTCTTACAGATGCCAGAGTGTAATCTAAATTCCTATGAGATTCCTACATACATGTGTCTATGTGTATACGTGTGTGTATGTGTTTGCATGAGTTCATGTTGTCCACAGGTAGAACAAAAAGCTCTGTGTGTCTATTTGCATGCAGTTATCACCAGAAAAAATGCTATAGCTATGAAGGGCTGTTTAGGTCTCTATAGGTGTATAAATACATACATAATAAATGGCCCTTGAATCAAGCACAGTTGAGACTGACTAAATTATTTCTAGTTATATGTTCATTGTCATACTGCACGCTCTGGATATAGCAGAGGTGGGCCGAAGTTGAACAGTACTATCCTCCACTCTATGTAAGTGTGCTGTTGGTAAGATATGAAGGCCAAAAAATATGTCAACTCTTTTTCACATTCACTGCTGTTTTAGGTACTGACATCATCTCACTACTGAATGCTTTTGAAAGTAATGGGCAGCGAAGCAAGCAGTAAAGAGATGAGCTCAAGACAGAAAAGCAGCATGAGGACAGAAAAGCACCTCTGGACAGAGGTGCTGAAGACCAACATAGAATCCCTCATGCTCTTCTGCTTTTAAAGCGCAAGTGTGTTTTCAGAAATATATTGAATATTTTCCTTTGCCCCTGAGCATGTTTGCATGCACCAAGCCCTTGTCAGGAAGGAAGTTAACCTTCAGAAGCACTTCCCAACTCTAGTGGTTAGAGTGGTCACACAAGAACAAATAACAATTCCCTTCAAGTCACCTGTAGCACGACTTCCTCTTGGCAGTATATTCCCTGGCAGAAAACCCAAAGTCATGGCAAGGTCACCCTGATGGAATTGGATCGGAATGGTTCAGCATAGCACTGAAATCTGGGTAATGGAATTTAATGAGAATGCATTTAATTTTCTTTGATACTGTCGACGGTTTAAGGGCGTTAGGCCCGATTCCGTGACAAAGGGGACGGGGGACCCAAGGGCCCACGTCCCGGGAAAAGGGGAAAGGGGAAAAGGGTAGGGAGATGGCCCTGAGAGCAAAGAACAGCGGCAACAATCTGAGGAGAAACAAACTAATTTACTAAATAAAATATCGGAATGCAAAACAACACACTATAATACAATATAATTACAATTTAAGCTGATAAATTCAATACAGAGAGAGAGAATGTCCCAAAATCAAGGTAGGCCTTACTCTACTACCGACGATAAGGCGGCTGGAGAGCGAGGTGCTGCCAAGACGAGAGACGGCGGAAAAAGGGACGAGGTCTCGTGATCTGCAAGTTTTTATACTGCGAGCTTTTATCTTTTCCCTCCGGCTGGAAAATGGTAACAGAGGAGCAAAGTGCCGTGGGGACTGTAGTAGTCCTTCTCTTCTGAGAACCAGGTACATTCACTACATGATGTTATGATGTGGAATACCAATAACCGAAAATCATAAAACCATGACAGATACTTTTTGTGGTACAGTATTGAAGCCCCCATGGTTCAGCATATTCCTTCTCAGATACACTGACTTTGTTAAATAAGCAAGTAGTCAGTTACCTGTAGGCAAAAGAAATGAATTGAGTACATATAATTCATTAACACCTTTCTTTTAGAAATAAATAGCTATTTTTGCTAAGGATTTTATATATACGTAAACAAATAAATACATAACTAATATATAAATATATATTGGACAATTAAATGTGCCGCATTGAAGTTAGAAAAAAGTTATTAAGAAGATGATATGTCTGCACATGTGCATTCTATGGGACATAAATTTGTAGTGTGTTGTACAAAGAAACAGAATCTGGGCTCAGAGTACCTTGTGAATGTCTAATATGAAGATTACAAGGAGAAGAACTGTTGAAGTGGGGGAAGGGGGAATACAACAGTTGTGAAATAAATTTCCATAATTTTGTTTCAGAGTCACTGAAGCAAGCAGCTTCGACACTGTGGAGCTAAAAAATACAGAACTCCTTTGTACTTTGACCAAGAGCTGCTTCACCTCTTGACAGCACAGTGAAAGAGATCATTGTAGATGACTGACTAGGCCACCTCTTTAAAATGACTACAGACTTCTGCAGGTGCAGTTCAAGCCTTCAGGTATGAAAAAATAGTTACTAGCAAAGCAAATCACTGAGAACATTTGATCTTTCAGTAAGAAAATCAGGATCAGAAATGTACTTAGAACCTTCATAAGTTATCTGATCTCTCTGTCGGGAGAGGTAAGTGATTCATCCTTGCACAAGACTTTGACATGCTTTGATGAATGATGCTATAAGAGTACAAAACAACATGACCTTACACATCCAGTGTGCCAGGGGGACCATAAAGAGAACTACAATGGAGAATAATAAATGAAATAAATGAAGGCTTTCTTTCCCTTCCCCTGGTTTATCTCCTTCATTTTAAGGTAAACAAACAAAAGCTCTGAGGAGTCATTAAATATTCCTTCTAGACTTGCACATACTTCAAACCACACTGTTCAACATATAGAATTTGTTCCTGAAGGATACCGATGTTGTTAGGAATCTGTGCAGATCTGGTAGTATTCAAAGCTGCCAGACCCAGGAAGATCAAAATCAGTAGTCTGTGGTTGGGAAATCATCCTGCAGACATGTTGCAGAGTATCCTGCTCTTCCTCCTTACAGATCCAGCTAAAAGATTTCCCCCATATGCTTTTCTATTATTCTCTTTGAAAATAAAGAGAATCAGAAAATCCAATCAAATGTTTATAAAACAGAAAAACAAATCAAAAAAAAAGAAAAAAAATCCAATGCGAGGTAGACACTACGGAAGGGTTAAAACCAAAGACAAAGTGCTTAATTGAGATCATTTAAATGCATGTATTAAATGTCTTCCTACATGTCTGCAGTCTGCCAAGCAGAACACCAGTTCAGCAATGGCTAATTTCTAAGCATACATGAATTAGTATGTTTTAATTTTTCTTCATTGCTTGTAAAATTTTCCTGGTTATAACAGAAATGGCAGTTACGTTCTTAGCAGTGAGAACATTTTAAAAATAAGAGCTCAGATAAAATACAAACTGCAACTTGCTTATTATTCTACTCATTTTATTTTTTCATTTTTTAACTACTACTGTTTTGTGATGAGAAATCTGGATATTTCCCTCTAGTTTTTCTTGTCTCATAAATATTTTATTAGGGAAACAGGCAGTGAATAGGTAAAGGAGTTTTTTACCTGGACAGCTTTTCTTAACACACGTTATAAATCAAAGCATCAAGTACAAAAAAGGTGTCAGGCTGATGTTACCTAACAATATATCTGTCTGTGCTCATGACTGTAGAATACATGAACTAGTCTATCTGTTCTGGTGACGAAAGAATGTCATTGAGCCGAGGTTATTTAGAAACTGTGGATAGAAGCACTTGAAAACAATTTAGCAATTCAGGACCTACGGAACAGGAGATATTTCTGATGCAAATTAACAGAGAAATGCCACAAACAGGAGCAGAAATACTCTGAGAAAGAGTTATTTGAAATCTGCTAGGATTGTCTCCTTAATCCTGCTTTACACATACTAGTCATGGACAGACAGATTGCCCTGAGAGATTTTGTTGTTTGCTTGTTTGCTTGTTTTCCACCATCAATATGTAGCAGTAGGGAGCATGTGACTGTAGCCCAGAATATTTGCTGAAAGGAATGCCACTGATTTGATTCCCAGAAGCTGGAGTTTATAAATGCACATGTGTATGCAGGGAGAGTTTCGGCTTTCCAAACCTTCCTATTTCAATATACCATGCAGTGAGACAGAGAGGAAAGATAAGAGCCATTCTGGGAACAGATAACAATCTAAACAGAAATAAGTCCAAGGGACACAGAGCACTAAGCTGACTGTATTTTTTTCTTGTTTTCAAACGATTTAGTGACGTGCATCTAAAAGCAAATTTATGCTTTTAAAGGAATGACAAATACATTTCAAAAATGGCAGTGCATTTCCCCAGCAGCTGTGATGCACTTATCTGGCACTGTGCAATACCACTGCTGGCTGCATAGCACATGGTTCCCTTGACCTTATACTGTCCTTCTGATCCTATGCAGGATCTGTGGCTGCATGAACTGTGAGATGTACATGGGTACTGAAGGACTCATCTGGCATTTTGGTTTACATTCCCTGACAAACTCTTTTTTTTTTTTTTCCTTTTAATTGCCAGATTCTCCATTATTGTCTTTTTTGCTTCTTGCCTTCACTGCCCCCAACTTTGTCCACTTTCCTTTTCCTCTCCACAGTAGTTCCTACTATGACCAGTGTGTGAGCTTACCAGATAGACAACCCAGGTGTCCATCCATTCTGTTCTGCTGCAACAGAAGCATCTGCAACAACATTCCACCTTTTCTGGCCTTGCTGCATGCTGTGTAACACAATAAGCTGCTCCTATTAGTAAGAAATCCTATTTGAAGAGGAAAATAAGTTCCAAGTTAAGAATTAATGCTTAACCACATTGCAAATTCACTGAGGTCAAAATATCCCTGTACTGTACAATACGTTTGCAGTGGTGTCACTTTCAATATACAGTAACTCACCAGATAGCAAGAATGCTACATTCTGTCATTTTGTAGTATATTTCACAGTCTGAACTGCCTGAAGCACAGAAGAAACTTTCACCTTTCCCTTTTTCTTCTAAAAAGTAGGATGACATGAATGGCTAACATACCTTACGTACCTTTTGCAATAACGAAACACAGCCAAATGTCTACATAGAAGCCCAGTATTAGAATTAGATTGTGTCCAGAAAAGCGTTCACATTTTTAGTGCTTTTCTGGATGCTTTAAGTAAATATGATCATACAAACTAAAAGTAATGCCAAAGAAATCCAATCAATTTTCTTCTTTAACTTGTACTTTCCTACTCAGAATATTATGTAACACAGCTGATACCTTCAGAAATAATGAGAAAGTTCTAAGCTGAAAATTGAAATAAAAATATCACTGTAAGAATTGAGCTGATGTCTAGAGTTCAGGTATATATCACATTAGAATTTGTGAATTTTATAATGTATTGGAATGATTTATAGCATTCATATTCAGGACACAGTTTTACCTATACATTTGTTTGTCAGTATGTAATAGAATCATAGAATCTAAATATCACAGAACGGCTTAGGTTGGAAGGGACCTTAAGCATCATCTAGTTTCAACCCTCCTGCCATGAGCAGAGTTGCCAACCACTAAATCAGGCACTAGATCAGGCACTAGATCAGATAGAACACGGACCCATCCATGACAACAGCAACACAAAACAAAGCTTTGTTGCCAGAAAACTTATTTCCTATCACAGATGCAATTTTTCCCTTCAAAGGGACTCTCAAGTTGTATGTCAGAAACAGCTGCTTGAGTAGAAAAACAGCAATCAAAAATTGATTGCTCTCTCCCACACAAATCAAATTTTTTGCCATCGTCTCTTCCATAGATAATCCTCTGTTTAATACACAGAGAATATTCTGAGTTTCAGCGATTGTTGCGGCTCTAGAAACACTTCAAATCTGTTTTAGAAGATAAGCAGCTCTCTTCCTCATCTTACCTTCTCCAGAAAATACTGGAGCTGGACTACATGTGAACCTCCATGTGTTCTAACAAATTTCCTTTTGTCATGGTTTTGTGATTTTCGGTTATTGGTATTCCACATCATAACATCATGTAGTGGACATACCTAGTTCTCAGAAGAGAAGGACTACTACAGTCCCCACGGTACTTTGCTCCTCTGTTACCATTTTCCAGCCGGAGGGAAAAGATAGAAGCTCACAGTATAAAAACTTGCAGATCACGAGACCTTGTCCCTTTTTCCGCCGTCTCTCGTCTTGGCAGCACCTCGCTCTCCAGCCGTCTTATCGTCGGTAGTAGAGTAAGGCCTACCTTGATTTTGGGACATTCTCTCTCTCTCTATTGGATTTATCAGCTTAAATTGTAATTATATTGTATTATAGTGTGTTGTTTTGCATTCCGATATTTTATTTAGTAAATTAGTTTGTTTCTCCTCAGATTGTTGCTGCTGTTCTTTGCTCTCAGGGCCATCTCCCTACCCTTTTCCCCTTTCCCCTTTTCCCGGGACGTGGGCCCTTGGGTCCCCCGTCCCCTTTGTCACGGAATCGGGCCTAACGCCCGTAAGCCGTTGACACCTTTTTATGAAATATTACAGCACACCTCAACATCTTCACTAACTGTTAATTTGATATTTCCTGGGCTCTAATAATTACTAACACCCTTACCTGATTAGCATTTCCAAAAAGAGGCTCTGACAGGTGAAAATCAAACCATGGACTGAGCTTTTTAATTCTACTAGAAACAAATAAGGAAACAAGCACATCAGCTTTCTCATGTTTGAATACAGTTTTCTGCAGTACTGAAACAGGCAGAACTAATTAAATAGCCCAAGCTATTTTCAGATTTCTTTACTCTTAAGGAATACATGACCCTCTTTTACATGAAAGTAACTTTTAAAGTAAATCACTAATGTAGTTAATAATATAATTTAGAATATAAAAGAAATTTATTGCAAATACCTTAAGATCAGTGATTTTGTGAGCCAAATCTAATAATGTTGTTTGAAGTGACAAAAAGCAGACTTTTCATTTAGCATTCTCAGATGCTGGTTATTTAGAAATATATGTTTGAGTTTATAATTAAGATATACATGTTTTTAAAATAAAGACGTTAACAAATATTAAAAGGTGACTGCTTTAGTAGGACAGATACAGAAAAAATAATCCATTTATCAGCTAATGGATGACAGTCATATCTCAGATCTAAGAGGTGAACAGTACAAGAGAAATTCACAAAAGTTTTCTTTATTGACTGCTATCTGAAGAAGATGTTCAGCAGTCTTGATGGTGTGAACTCTATATGAATTCAGTTTTCATTTTATAGGTTGTCAAGGTGAATTGAAGAGAACAGAGAGAAGGTGAGGGAAGGGGAGGGGAGGGAAAGGGAGGGAAGGGGAAGGGGGGGAGGGGCAAGGGGAGAGGAGGGGGAGGGCAGTCTTGCTTTAAATACACTTCATAAACATCTCTGCTCAATGTTTGAATTTGTGTAAAGTGTGATTTTAAAGCCACACTTCTTCAAGACTGTAGGTGTTTTCGACCTCTTACCCAAGAACTGTCATGCAGAACTATTTCTATAGTTTGCACCTGTTATTTACAACTCCAGTACTACTTTAAGAACAAGAATACTGGAGTTATGTACCTACCAGTTCCAAATTATATTACTATTCCTGATTTTAAAGATTTTCCTCTGCCATTTGACAGTGTTCCTTTCTTTCCCCTCATACCCGTGTCTTGATTATGCTGCTGTGGTAATGATGATTGAAATTTGATGTTATTTATCTACAGAAAATCAGATTTTGATACAAATTCTGGAGCTGTTTCATTCTAATCTTCCTGTCATTAACTCTTCCAAAAAGAAGGCAGAACCAGCAATCACAGGAATGTTTATCTGTCCCAGTCTGCCAAGTTCATTACCCCGAGTTCCCACTGGGATTTAAAAGTGGAAATTAAATAAGGTGTTAGAAAGATGAAGGCAATCTCCTTCAAATAATGCTACTTCAGCTGAAACACTGCTGACTGTAAAGTTATCTGTACTGACAGTGACTTCTGTGTCTTCTAGGTCTGGGGTTTCTAGGATCCTCAAAGGTCTTCACGGCTTGCAACACATGCCCAAATACTAGTGCAGTGTTAGAAACTGCATGACAACTTCTGGATAAGATTTTTTCATTAGCTGCTCACACTGAAAATTTGAAGAAGTACAGATCGTAATTTTGAATTGTTTATCCCAAAACTCATGAATCATGACTTTTCTACATATTTGTTACTGAACAGGCACATTCAGGAGATACGACAGTAAACCTAATAACACAAATAAACTGAAAAAAATTTAAACAATCTGCAAGAAGGACTCCTGCACTCATAATATATGTTCCTCAAAAGCTTATAGTCTGAAAAGTCAAAATTTAAATGAGGTAGGAAATTAGAATAAACAAAATAATGGCAGGAAGATAAAAAATACACAGAGAGAAAATTAATGAGGTTATACTGTCTACATTCTCTCTCAATAGTTTATGTGCTTTTTGTTTGTTTGTCTTAGATTACTTTATACATTTGAGTTTTAGAAATGCTTAAATATATCCATGAGAAATTGTCCTGATTGCTACTGTTGTTATTCCTGTTGACCAAGAAAGCCAGATCAGGTATTTTCTGAATATTGTTTGAGAAGGGCAGAGAAGTCTTGACATCTTTTCTGTGTAATATTGGCTATATTTTTAATGTTGAAGAGAGATGACAGCTGGAGGTGCCACAAAATAAGTGTAGTTTTCATATTTTCCCTGAAACAAATCTCAGTGGTTGCTGCTATTCTTCATGTTGAAATTACTGTTTTGTTGTCAACCAAGATTAAGATGTAAACCTCAGTTTGGAGGCACTAAATTGTTTCTAGACTCCTTAGAGAACTGAGCAACCTTTAAGTGCCAAGTAGTGATGACCATGCAACATGGATAGAATGAAAATATGTGGTAAAATAGAAATGATAACAGGAAAATATTCTGAATAACTGGGCTGTCTACTGGACTGGATCTACTGCTCCAGTGAATGTCCCTCTTGGAATTTTCTAAATAACAAACGATTTAATATCTGCATGGCTACACATCTTCTAGCTTCAATGGCTGGATATACAACAAATTATTCTATATTTGTATTTTCAACCTAAAAATAATATAGATATTCAAAAACATAAAACAGTTGAAGAACAAATACTAAAATTAATATTGCTGTTTGAAAACTAAGCTTTTATTATCACCTCTAAGTTCATATATTATCTTTGTAAGATTTTGTATTTTGTATTAGTAAGTTTTAAAATCTGCTTTCTTTTTGCTAGCCAGAAAACTAAAATCTCTTCTTAGGTCTGTAGCTATCAAAGTAACCTCTGTTTTATTCAACAAATTCAGCAGATTAATTATCCACAAATAAACACAGCCCTTGCCTAGTAAAACTCGATACTAAGACATTTTCTGAACTAAATCTCTAAATACCCAAGTATTTCCTAAGACAGATGGCGTTATGTTCTATCCTTTCAGCTGTATTTTCCAGAATGTCATACTATGCTTCCCTCTGAGTTTTGATGTATGCTAGAGCTTCATTAGAGTGAATATATATTATCTTACTTAGTAGGATTATTAGTGTAATTAGCATTGCTGGTGTGCTGCATTTGCTATCTCTAAGAAATGATGTCTTAACAGAAGTCTGGGAGTTTTTTTCTCATTGTGATGTGTGCTGACACCAGATGAACTTACACAAAGTTCTTAATCCTCACTACAGGGGAAATTTCAATTTTTGATTACTTTTGATTACTACTTAGCAAGACTGGAAGTTGACATTTTCTTCCAAGTTAGTTGGAAGTAAAGCAATTAGGATCAAACTGTTGCAATACAAACATTCATTCCCTGACATTGCCACTTGCTTCATCACATTTCTACTAAAACTAATTTAGTGCCAACTTCTCACTGAGGATTTCTGCGGTCAGGATTGCAAGCCACAGTGCTGGCCTTGATTGATATTACTTTAATAGAATGTTACAAGAAGGAATAAAAATCTGTCTAGACACTGGCAGTGAAATAGGTAGGTTGTTTTGTCCCATATTTTAAATAATGATATGTATTAAACAAACACATTTAATCTCGAAAGTAAAGAACAAACTTACACCCATGAAAATAGCTCAGCAACTGACACAGTATTTAACTGTTCCTTATAGAGTACCCTGAACCACAGAAACATCCCATTAATACCTTCTCTCAGTTCTTCAAGTCTATGTTTATGAATTGCCTGATGATTATTTTAATGATTACTTAGAATACTCCCGAAGCAATGCTGTCCTGTTTCAATGAAAAGTTCAGTCTGAGGAGTGTTGTAAGGAATTGGAAGACATTCCGTACAGATTTATCCTGAGGAAAACAAAACAAAACAAAAACCTCAAAACTGTAATTTCAGTGTATGGGGGCACAGTGATACAACATGGATTAATGTGAATGAGACAAGTATGGTTAAGACATAGCCCATAAAGAATCTACAATCATAGAACAGTTTAAGTTCAGAGAAATTTCAAGTGATCACCAGGTCCACTGCTTTTCTCTGAACAGTGTCAGCTTAGATCAGACTGTTCAGGGCCTCATGTAGTTGCATTCTGAATGCAAGGGTGGAGATTGATTTACAAGGATGGAAACACAAATCCTTTTATTTAAGTAAAATAACTTGTCTGTAATCTTCATCATCCTGCAATCTGCATTTATGAAATATCCAAAGAAGTCTAAGTTTCTCTGAGTTGTACTAAATTTTAAATCTACCAGCAGGGCTTGGATTACTTTTTGCTTCTTTGAAAAATTTATAATAAATACAACAGATTTTCAGTCTCAAATTACATCTGAATATCAAATGAAAATACAGCTATTTTACTGTCTCATTAAAAAATTTAAAAAAATATATTAGCACAAATGTTTTTGCAGGCATTTTGTTCAAATTTTCTTTTCAAATTTTGTAAAGAAATTTTCCAAAATCATTATGTATTTTGATGATCTGATTAGTTTAAGTACTTACACATAATTAACTGTTCATAACATTTGACTAAATATCACATTGAAAAACACTGAAGAAAATCACAATGAAAGTGGAATGAGAAGTATGATATCTTTGAAGGCAGATTTATAACTGATGGAAATTCAGAAGAATAACTTTTCTTCCTCAGGCACAGTGAAGTGATACAATATGTGCCTCCTTTTATCCAGATGTCTTTCAAATTATCTTTTTGTGGTGTCCTGCCAGTGAGGAGGCTAGGGTGTACAAGGATCTAGGAGGTGACACAGCCAGGACAGCTGACCCAGCTGGTCAGAGAGATATTCCATAGCATCACGCTTGGCAGTAAAAGCTGGTGGAAAGAGGGAAGAAGGAGTGATGGTGTTTGTCTTAACAAGGAACTATTATGTGTGATGAGTCCTGATTTCCTGGAAGAGGCTGAATATCTATCTGCCAATGGGAAGATATAGAATCATAGAATGGCTTGAGTTGGAAGGGACCTCAAATATCATCTATTTCTACCCCCTCTCTCATACAGAGTTGCCACTCACTAGATCAGGTTGCCCACTGCCCCATCCAGCCTGGCCTTCAGCACTTCCAGGGGTGCAGCATCCATAGCTTCTCTGGGCAGCCTGTTCCAGTGTCTCGCTCCAATTTATAGGAGAGAGAGCTGGTTCTTTTAATATACGTATAGCTGACGGCAAGATTAAGACACAACGGGTCAAATGTTAGCCCAACCAGTTTATTACAAATCCTGGTGGCTTAGGGAGATGGAGAAGGGAAGGTGGGCGATAGAAAAGAGATAAAAGCAAGGAGTCTTTGTAGAAAGCAAGAGGTAGTCACCACCGGGGGTCCAGCATCATTTGTAGCGCAGACGTTGATCTTCAGTGGTGATGGCTCATCAGGGCTTGTTGTTCAGTTGACAACCACTTCGGTTGACGGCTGCTTCGGTTGAAAACCGCTTTGGTTGACGACTGCTACCGACAGCAGTACAAACTTATTTATAAGTCCAAAGTGGTTGAGTCAGCTCTCTTTGTAGTGACAGCTCAAATCCAAAGTGGTTGAGTCAACTCTCTTTGGAGTGGCAGCTTCTGGCTTTGGGATCTCAGCTTCCCATCTTCCGGGCCTCGCCATCAGGTAAAAGGGAGCAGGGAGGTGCCCACTTGCATCCTGTTTTTCACAGGATATGATAGTATAATTCCCCAGTCTCCCATACCAAGCTGGAGTTATTTGGTCACAGGCCAGATTTTCCACCAGTAAACACTCCTGAGCACTCTCTTCCAGAGGCAAACAGCTCTGAAGGAAATGCTTTCAAAAGTTCCCAAGGTGATGTTGATTGTCACACGGTGACACCCACCATTTGCCTCCACAGTAAGTCAGTTAGAGTCTTATCACAAAAGATACCTCAGAAAGCAAGCTTTGAGTCAAAAAAAAAAAAAAGGGTTCAGACATCCAGCACCTCACCGCACACACAGTAAAACATCTCTTGACATCTAATCTGAATCTCTCTTCTTTTATTTTAACACCATTCGTCCTTGGTCTTATCACTATTTATCCATATAGAAAGTTGATTTCCCTCCTGTTTATAAGAATCACAGTATCATAGAATGCCTTGGGATGGAAAAGACTCTAAGGTTCATCAAGATCCAACTCCCCTGACACAGGCAGGGTTGCCAGCTGCTGGATCAAGTACTAGATCATCTTGCCCATGGCCACATTCAGCTCACCCTTAAATACCTCCAGGTATGGGGCATCCACATCCTCAGTGGGCAACTCGTTCCAGCACCTCACCACTCTCTCAGTAAAAAAACTTTCCCCTGACACCTAATCTAAATGTCCTCTCCTTTAGTTTTAAACCATTCTCCTTTGTCCTGTCACTATCTACCCTTTTAAAAAATTGATTTCCCTCATGTTTATAAACTCCCTTTAAATGTTGGAAGGTCTCAGTGGGGTCTCCCTGCAGTCTTCTCTTTTCCAGGCTGAGCAAGCCTATTTCCTTTAGTTTGTCTTCACAGGGGAGGTGTTCCAACCTTCTGATCATATTTGTGGCCCTCCTCCAAAAATTTGACATCTTTTCTGTGTTGGGGGACCCAGGCTTGGATGCAAAAATCCATCTGGGGCCTCACTAGGCAGGATGGATGGGGACAGTCACCTCCCTCACTCCCTGTAAGTACTGGAAGGCTGCACTAAGTTCTGCCTGGAGACTTCTCTTCTCATGAATGCTTTCTTTCTTTTGTTTTGCTTGTGTGTACATCATTTTCTTTACCCAGCAAACTGTCTGCAACTCAGCTCATGAGTTCTTGTACCTTTACATTTTCAATTCTCCCACATGGAGAGAGTGAGTGAGCTGCTTTGTTACTAACTTCTTGCTGGGGTTAAGCAACAACAGTTTACACCACGGCTTTCTAAACTATCAGTGCACTACTCTTACTAGAGCACTCCACCAGAAACTCTGTCAGAATAGTATCCATCTTCTGGAATTTATAAAAAAAATCATGTATATACAGAGCTTTTGAGTAAATGGTATTCTTGAACATTGACAAGGAGAAACAAGGGAATACTTTCTTTCCCCAAATCCTCGCTAGGCAGAAGCTTTCACATTTATAACATCTATGCGAGACCCAAACAGTAGAGTGATCTTGAGGTGATGGTTTTTTTCTGTAGAGGATATACTAGATCACTGACCCTAGCTAGCTGGCTTTTTGCTTAACAACTAGAAAACAAGAGGAAATAGCATCTCTGGGGAGAACAGTGAGCTATTTCAGGTACAGAATGCGCTTTTCAATTCTACTTACAAAAGTCTTCAAGAAGATGATCAGCAACTGGTCCATAAGGAAAACGTGACTTTAACCTTTCTTTAACCTTTTTTCACTTCTGCTTTTCGAATATAATAATTACTTAACAAAACTTCTTATTTCTTAATATCCAAATAATTTGGTTTATTTGTAATGTTCTCTTTAGTGGAAGCTTGCAGCACAGAATTGCAGTAGAATAGAGCATTATACTAAGTGTTTATTTTTTCACCCTTTTCACTCTAAAGAAAATTAATATCTATGTTTCTTTATCTGTGGATGCTTATTGATGCATTGAGGTTTAGTTTATTCTTTTTTATGTTTTTGATTTTTTGTTTTTCTTTTTTTAATAAATATGGGTTCTCTTCTATTATTTTCAAGATACGTTAACTGTATTTTACATAATACATTTAATTTTGAAAAAAAAGCTGGAAAATGAATAAACGTAAGTATACCTTTACTTAAATCATTCTTAGCTTTTAATGTATGTGATTACAAGTAAGCCTTAATAATTTCAGTTGAATTCAGCCATGATAATGTGTGTGCTGGCACCTTGATATTTTCACTCAGATAACTGAGTAAATTAGCAAGGAGTTTGTATCCGATGACCTTTTTTGAAAAGTCGTTTATTGTAATAGTTAATTTAGTTATTAATGAAATAATTGTTTGGTTCTTCATTTTGTATTGTGGAACAATGGATGAACATTAGTTACTCTTCTACTTTAAGCTTTGGAGGCAGGATTCAAAATGGATTTATACCTGAATGGATATGTTAAAAATAGCTGCACCAGACTATCTTTTAATCAGTATGTTTTAGAAACATTCTCTTGTTAGTTCATCTGGCACTTGAAATAGAAGCTGATAATGAAACTGTGGATCCATACTTCCTCTTCAAAATTGAATTTTGTTTAAAATGACAAAAAAAACCCTTTTTCTTTACACTCCTTTCATTTTTTCTCTTAGTAAGAAATAAATGTTTAAATGAAACGTTCACTGTAAAACTAAGTCCCTTCTCCTTGTTTGTATTCTTTTCTCATAAATCCTACCAAACAGATGTATGTTAGCTGTATTCATCACTGTACAAGCTGCCTATTGCCAGTTTTTCAGCATGTTGTTAGACATGATTTATTGTGTGCTGTCACTCCTGTAGTTTCTTTACCAAGAAGCAAATCTGACTACCATTCCTGAATGAAGAAGTCATCCAAATAGTAGTTAGAAGAGCATAGATCTTATCTGATCCCTTTAAATATGATGTTTTCTCATTCTTTTAGTTTTCCATTGCTGGGCATTTTGGATGGGAAAAAAAGTCCTGCAACAAACATTTATATAAATGCTCATATATTCTATATAATTTTTGAACGTGACTGCATTATTCTTGTGTTTTTTAATGTCTTCTATTATACTGAAAGTTGGGCTATCAGAGTGCTGGGTTATTGTGCAATTATCTCATCATAACACTGTTCACAGGAGAAAATACATAGACAGTACATATATCTTAAGATTGTATGCACGGTCACTTCATAAATCCAGATCAGGCAGAATTAATCATAATAATCTAGTTGCCCATTAACATATCTGCAGTGGAAATCTGTGCTCCTTTCACACACGCACATTTACAGATCTCCAAAAAGCTGGAATAACTGTCATATAGACAGTGATTAATACTGGAGCAATGCCTTACAACAAGGAGGGAATGTGGTAAATACATAAAAAAGTCCATTTACTGAAAAAAATATTCAATCTTAGTCTCACAAATTTATCAGCTGTGGCTAAATATACATGATTATCTAAGAGGTCCATTTTTCCTTCAATGCTTTCAATACTTGATCTTTGGCAAAACTAGTCAATTCCAAAGTGTTTCAAATAATGTTTATAGCATTGTTTTGTAAAATAACTACACTCTACAATAAATGATAGAATCATAGAACATAGAATTAGCTAGGTTGGAAAAGACCTACAAGATCACCTAGTCCAACCATCCACCTACCACCAATAACCCCACTAAACCATGTCTCTCAATGCTATATTTAAATGTTTCTCGAACACCTCCAGGGATGGTGACTCAACCACCTCCCTGGGCAGCCCTTTCCAGAGCCTGACCACTCTTTCAGAAAAGCAGAATTTCCTAATGTCCAGCCTAAGTGTCCCCCAGTACAACTTGAGGCCATTCCCCCTCGTCCTGTCACTAGTTACAAGAGAGAAGAAGTTGACCCCCAGATCACTACAACCTCCCTTCAGGTAGTTACAAGAGAGCAAAAAGGTCTCTCCTGAGCCTCCTCTTCTCCAGATTGAACAATCCCAGCTCCCTCAGCCGCTCCTCATAAGGCCTGTGCTCCAGACCCCTCACCAGCTTTGTTTTCCTCCTCTGAACACACTCCAGGGCCTCAATGTCTTTCTTGCAGTGAGGGGCCCAAAACTGGACACAGTACTCGAGGTGTGGCCTCACCAGTGCTGAATACAGAGGGACAATTACTTCCCTACTCCTCCTGGCAACACTAGTTCTGATACAAGCCAGGATGCCATTGGCCTTCTTGGCCACCTGGGCACACTGCTGGCTCATGTTCAGCCAAGCATCGACCAATACCCCTAGGTCCGTTTCCTCCACACAACCTTCCAGCCACTCTGCCTCAAGCCTGTAGTGTTGCCTGGGGTTGTTGTGGCCAAAGTGCAGGACCCGGCACATGGTCTTGTTGAACCTCATCCCATTGGCTTCAGCCCAGAGATCCAGCCTGTCCAGATCTCTCTGTAGGGCCTTGCTACCCCCAGGCAGATCGACACTTCCTGCCAGCTTGGTGTCATCTGCAAACTTACTGAGGGTGCACTCAATGCCCTCATCCAGGTCATCAATAAAGATACTGAAAAGGACAGGCTCCAGGAGCAACCCCTGGGGAACACCACTCGTGACCAGTCGCCAGCTGGATTTAACTCCATTCACCACCACTCTCTGAGCCCGGCCCTCCAGCCAGCTCTTTACCCAGCAAAGAGTGTACCTGTCCAAGCCACAGGCTGCCAGCTTCTCCAGGAGAACACTGTGGGAGACAGTGTCAAAGGCTTTGGTGAAGTCTAGGTAAACCACATCAACAGCCTTTCTCTCATCCACCACATGGCTCACTCAATCATAGAAGGAGATGAGGTTGGTCAAGCAGGACCTGCCCTTCACAAACCGTGCTGGCTGGGCCTGATCCCCTGGTTGTCCTGCAAATGCCGCATGATCTCCCTCAGGACAATCTGCTCCATAACCTTCCCTGGCACCGAGGTCAGGCTGACAGGCCTGTAGTTCCCTGGATCCTCCCTACAAACCTTCTTGTAGATCGGAGTCACGCTGGCAAGTCTCCAGTCTTCTGGGATCTCTCCAGTTGACCAGGAATGCCAATAGATGATGGAAAGCAGCTTGGCTATCTCCTCCGCCAGCTCCCTCAGCACTCTCAGGTGAATGTCCTCCGGCCTGAAGGACTTGTGGCAGTCCAGGTGGAGTAGTAGGTCTCTGACTGTTTCCTCTTGAATCGTGGGGGGTTTATTCTGCTCCCCATCTGAGACTTCCAGGTCAGAGAGTAGAGTACTCTGAAGACAACTGGTCTGGCTTTTAAAGACGTAAAGAAGGCACTGAGAATCTCAGCCTTTTCATTGTCCTCAGTGGCCACATTCCCAGCCCCTTACCCTCCAAGACAGAATCCCAAGGGACCCTCCCTACCTGTCTCCTGAACAATTTAAAGTCTGTCTGCTTCATAGCTTATAAAGGGAATAACTAGACATTAACATTTATAATTTATCAACACTCTCCTTGCAAAACTACTTTGTACTCTTTGTGACAGACTCTACTGCTATGGGTCTCAGGGCAAAAACAGCAATAAGCGATATAAACATCATTTTAATGTTTCCAAATGTCCATTATTATTTTGTAAACAAATGCCTGACTTTATAATATCTACTAATGTTGTTTTATCTAATTAATAAGATGTTCATTGTTGATATTTTCTCCAATTTTTCTTCAAATGCACTTATTAGACCTTTTCAAGCCTGTACACTGTAAATTCCTTTTGAATGTAATCATCTAGATCTCACTTTACCATCTTCTGGTAGAGAGGAAAAGACATAAATCATAGTGGTTAACATAAACTGTCACTTTTTCTTGATGCTTTATTTATTCTTGTCATAAAGCCTAGCTGGACAATATAGCTATCTTCAAATCTGAGTTCTGCTAATGTATACACAGAAAATAAAAGTGACCCCTGAGCTGATGATTCCAGGCATTGTCATAATACATCAGAATTGGTGTTGCCTTCCACAGAGAAACTATCTTGTAAATTTCCACATACAAGTACCTACCTTTGTGTTTTCAGAGCAATAATCACCATTAATTAATTAAGATGTTCTGCCCTTCCTCACTCAGGAGACCAGCTTACCTATTGGCAGTCACCAAGACCAGAGATTTACCATGGTCTCCACCAGGCAACGAGCTTGCCCCATGAAGACTATGGCAACTCAGACAGGGGCCCTGCCCAAGAATGTGGCTGTTCAGGTCTCTGGCTTCAGGGAGCACCTGACCCTGCCGCTGCCTGAGGAGAGTAGCAGGAATTCTACGTGCATGAGTTGTGAGCAGGTGGAAGATCTGCTCAGCATGGTGGCAGAGCTCAAGGGGGACGTGGAGAGATTAAGGACCATCAGAGAGTGTGAGCGAGATATTAACTGGTAGAGTAACTCCCTGGCATGCCAGAGAAAATGGCGCCAGGGAGGTAACCCCCTACAAGTGGTGGACACTTCCCCATCACTGTTGGGCAGAGGAGAGGAACCTGAGAGATGAGGAGAGTTGAAAGTCCTGGTTCAGCATCATGGGTGAACCCCTTCCCTACCAGCCTCACTTCCTCCGGTGCCCCTAAGTAATACGTTTGAGGCACAGGACCCTGAAGGGGAGGTGAGCAAGGAGGAGGGGGAGGGTTTGCCTTAGGCATTGCCAAGGGTGAAAAGGTCAACTCTATGTCTCCACACTGCCTCTGCCAAAAAAGATGGAAGGGTTATTGTGGTAGGCAATTCCATTCTCAGGGCAACAGAGAGCTCCTTACGCAGACTTGGGTCCAACCCACAGAGAGGTGTGCTGCCTTCCTGGGGCCTGGGTCAAGGACATAACTAGAAAACTCCCAGATCTGATTCACCCCTCTGATTACTACCCATAACTGATAGTTCTGGCAGGCAGTGATGAAGTAGCTCAGAGAAACCTGTGAACTATCAAAAAAGACTTCAGGGCTTTAGGGAGGTTGGTTGAGAGAGCGGAAGCACAACTGATATTTTCTTCTATCCCTTCTGGGGCAGTGAGGGACACAGAGCGTGCTAGGAAAGCTCAGGTAATGAATAAGCAGCAGAAAGACTGGTGCTGCCACAGAAACTTTGAGTTTTTCAACCATGGAGTGATTTATTTGGCTAATAAAGTCTAATGGCTGCAGATGGTTGTCACTTGTCTCTAGGAGGGAATTGTAGCCCAAGAGCTGGCAGAGCTCATTGAGAGGGCTTTAAACTATGTAGGAGGGGGAAAAGGGATACAATGAGGCTTTCTAGGATGGAGTGAGTAGTATGGGGCTTTATACTAGATCCGATGGAGAAAGAGAGTCAAGTGCTGCGGGACAGAGAAAAACTTGGGTGTTGCTGTCATGACAGGTGATTGCAGGGAAAGTACTCTGAACTGTCCTGTAGGATCCTGCAGGGACTCCTCAGAGAATGTAATGTTGCTGACCCCCAGTCCAAAACCTTCTCATGTCCCTCTAGGAAGCAGCAGGGGGAAACTGGATTTCTTCTGGAAGTTTGAGGAAGGGCTTCTCTAGTAAGGTGGTGTGTCACAAAACCCAGCAGAGATGCCTTTACACCAATGCATGCAGCATAGGAAATAAGCAGGAGGAGTTGAAAACCGTGATATGCTTGGAAAATTACAGTCTGGTTGGTATCAGGGAAATGTGATGGGATGATTCCCATAACTGGAATACCACTGCCTACAGGGATATCGCCTTTTTAGAAGGGATAGGCTAGGTAGAAAGGGTGGGGGAGTTGTCCTCTATGTTAAAGAGTAGATAGACTCTCTCCCTCTAAGAAATGGTGGAAAGCAGGTTGAGAGCCTGTGGGCTAGAATTAGGGATAGGACTAATAAAGGGCACCTGGTGGTAGGGGTATGCTGCAGGCCACTTGATCAAGGGGAGCCTGTTGATGAGGCCTTCTTCCTTCAGCTGCAGGAGGCAACACACTCGCAGGCTCTTGTCCTTTTGGGGGATTTCAACCACCCAGACATCTGCTGGGAAAATCACACAGTGAGCTGCAAGAGATACAGGAGATTGCTGGAGTCCGTGGATGATAGCTTTCTGGTTCAAGTATTGGATAGACCAACAAAGGTGAAGCACTGCTGGATCTGGTGCTTACCAATGCAGAAGAGATCATTAAAGGTGTTAAGATTGGAGGCAACCTAGGCTGCAGCAACTGTGCCCTGGTTGTTTTTGTGATCTTGAGGAACATGGGCCTGGCAATGAGTGGGGTCAGGATACTGAACTTGGGAGAATGAACTTCAGGTTGTTTAAGAAATTGCTAGACAAGATGTCCTGGGAAGCTGTTCTTAGAGACAAAGGAGTGGAACAAAGCTGTCTACTTGCTAAGGATGCCCTTCTGGCAACACAAGAGCTCTCTATCCCTCAGAATAAGAAAGCAGGCAGGGGCAGCAGCGTGGCTTGGCAGGGACCCGCTGGTCAGACTGAGGGAAAAGAAGGGATTGTACCAGTTGTGGAAACAAGGGCATGTCACCTGGGGAGAATACGGGGATGCTGTCTGGACTTGCAGAGAGGAGACTGGGAAAGCCAAGGCACAGATGGAACTGTACTTGGTGAGGGATGTTAAAAACAAGAAGGGATTCAATAAGTACATTAGCCAGAAGAGGCAGACCAAAGAGAGCATACCTCCTTTGGTAAATGAGAAAGGAGAACTGGCTCTGACAGATATGGAGAAAGTTGAGCTGCTAAATGATTTTTTTTTTGCCTCAGTCTTCACTGGCAGCCAGGATTCTTGTATTTCTCACTTTCCTGAAGTGGGAAGTGGGGGAGTAAATCCCCCCCTGCTGCAAGGGCAGAGCAAGTTTGGGATCGCCTCGTGAAACTGAATGTACACAAGTCTATGGGGCTGGATGACATGTATCCCAGGGTCCTAAAGGAACTGGCTAATGTGACTGGTGAGCCCCACTCCATCATATTTGAAAAGTTGTGGCTGTAGGGTGAAGTCCTCGGGGTTTGGACGTTACTCCCATTTATGAGAAAGGGGGGAAGGAGAACTCAGAGAACTACAGGCCTGTGAGCCTCACCTCTGTGCCTGGGAAGATCATGGAACAGATCCTCCTAAAGGCACATGAGGGATGAGCAGGTGATCTGAGACAGCCAGCATTCCTTTACCAAGGGAAGGTAGTGCCTTACCAGTCTGGCCTTCTATGATGGAGTGACGACATTGGTGGACAAAGGGAGGGTGACTGAAGCAGTCTACCTGGACTTCTGCAAAGCCTTTGATATGGTCACCCACCACATTCTTATCTTTAAATTGGAAAGATATGGATTTGACGAGTGGAAAAATTTATGGATAAGGAACTGGCTGGAAGGCTGTAGACAGAGGGTTGTGTTGAATGGCATTATGTGCAGGTGGAGGCCAGTGATGAGCAGTGTCCCCCAGGTGTCTGTCTTGGAACTGGTGCTCTTCAGTACCTTTGTCAATGATGTGCTTGAGTACACCCTCAGCAAGTTTGCTGATGACACCAAGCTGAGTGGTGTGGCTGACACACTAGAAGCAAGGGACAACATCCAGAGGGACCTTGACAAACTCAAAAGGTGGTCCAGTGGGAACCTAATGAGGTTCAACGTGGCAAAGTGCAAGGTTTTGCACTTGGGTCAGAGTAATCCCAGATCATAGAATCATAGAATAATAGAATTGCTCAGGTTGGAAAGGACCTTCAAGATCATCAAGTCCAACCTCAGCCTAACCATACTGCTCTAACAACCCACCGCTAAATCATGTCCCTGAGCACCACATCCAAATGGTTTTTAAACACATTCAGGGATGGTGACTCAACCACCTCCCTGGGGAGCCTGTTCCAGCACTTAACAACCCTTTCTGGAAAGAAGTTTTTCCTGATATACAACCTAAACCTCCCAGGTGCAACTTGAGGCCATTTCCCCTTGTCCTGTCACCTGTCACCACTGAGAAGAGACCAGCCACACTCTCCCTGCAATCACCTTTCAGGTATTTGAAGAGAGCAATAAGGTTTCCCCTCATCCTCCTCTTCCCCGGACTAAACAGCCCCAGTTCCTTTAGCCGCTCCTCATAGGGCATATTCTCCAAGCCCTTCACCAGCCTTGTTGCCCTTCTTTGGACCTGCTCCAGCACCTCCATGTCCTTACTGTATTGAGGTGCCCAAAACTGAACACAGTAGTCAAGGTGGGGCCTCACCAATGTCGAGTACAGGGGCAGGATTTCTTCCCTAGACCTGTTTACCACACCATTCCTGATAGAAGCCACGATGCCACTGGCCTTCTTGGCCACCTGGGCACACTGCTGGCTCATATTCAGCCAACTGTCCATCAGCACACTAAGGTCCCTTTCCGTCAGGCAGCTTTCCAGCCACTCCGCCCCAAGCCTGTAGGGTTGCCTGGGGTTGTTGTGACCAAAGTGCAGGACCTGACACTTGGCCCTGTTGAAACTCATATAGTTTGCCTTGGCCCATCGATGCAGTCTATCCAGGTCCCTCGATAGTGCCTTTCTACCCTCTGACAGATCAACACTCCCTCCCAACCTGGTGTTGTCAACAAACTTACTGAGGGTGCACTCAATCCCCTCATCAAGATCATTAATAAAGATGTTGAATAGAAGAGGCCCCAGCACAGATACGTATACAGACTGGGAGGAGAACTCCTTGAGAGTAGTCCTGCGCAGGACCTGGGTGTCCTGGTGGAAACATGAGCCAGCGGTGTGCTTTTTGCAGCTTGGAAGGTGTCAACGGTTTATGGGCTGGTTTGGCCCAGTTCCATGACTAATGGGGCAGGGAACCGACTGACCCACGCCCTGGGGAAGGGAAAAGGGAAAAAGGGTAGGGAGATGGGCCTAGAAACAAAACAGTGGCAATGATCTGAGGAGAAACAAACTAATTTACTAAATAAGATATTGGAATGCAAAATAACACACTACAATAAAATATAATTACAATTTAAGCTAATAAATCCAATAAAAATGAGAGTGTCCAAAATTAAGGTAGGCCTTACACTAGTGTCAATGGTGAATGGCTAGGGAGCGAGATGCTGCTTGGACGAGAGATGGGATGAGAAGAAGAGGACGTCCCGTGATCTGCAAACAGTTTTATCTTTCCCTCTGGCAGGAGAATGGTAACAGGACAGCAAAGTCCTCCGGGGAATGTAGTAGTTCTTCTCTTCTGAGAAACAGGTACATACACTACATGATGTTATGATGTGGAATACCAGTAAGCAAAAATTATAAAACCATGACAGAAGGCCAGTGGTATCCTGGGCTCCATCAGAAGAAGGATGGCCAACATGGGCAGGGAGGTGATTGTCCCTCTCTGGTCTGCCCTCGTGAGGCCCCATCTGGAGTACTATGTCCAGGTCTGGGGCTCCCAGTACGGGAAGGATGTGGAGTTGTTCGAGAGGCTCCAGAGGAGCACCATGAAGAGGATCAGAGGGCTGGAGCACATCCCCTGTGAAGACAGGCTGAGGGAGCTGGGCTTGTTCAGCCTGGAGAAGAGAAGGCTGCTAGAAGACCTCATTGCAACCTTCCAGTATTTAAAAGGAGATTATAAAAAGAAGGAGAATCAACTTTTTATAAGGGTAGATAGTGATAGGACAAGGGGAATGGTTTTAAGCTCAAGAAGGGAAGATTTAGGTTGGATATCAGGGGGAAGTTCTTTGCCAAGAGATTGGTGAAGTGCTGGAAAAGGCTGCCCAAAGAGGTTGTGGATGCCCCATTCCTGGAGGTATTCAAGGCCAGGTTGGATGGGGCCCTGGGCAACCGGGTCTAGTATTAGACATGGAGGTTGTTGGCCCTGCCTGTGGCAGGAGGGCTGGAACCTGATGATCCTTGGGGTCCATTCCAACCCAAGACATATTATTAAGGTTGGAAAAGACCTCTAAGATCATCTAGTCTAACCATCAACCCATAACCACCATGCCCACTAAACCATGTCCATAAGTGCCACATCTCCATGTTTCTTGAAAACCTCCTGGGACAGTGACTCCACCAGTTCCTTGGGCAGCCTGTTGCAATGCTTGACCAGAAGATTCAATATTTGACCAGAAAATGTTCAAAACAAAGGAGAATCTGTGATGTTTTCTTCAACACTCTATTTCTGCCAACTTGTTACTGAACTACATTCCCCTTATGCAGTTAAAAATTACATCAATATATATTGTGGAACTGCTTTCCTTAGAAGAGTCCAAGAAAGCTTCATCCCTATCAGCTCAAGGAGAAGAAGTCACTGAAAATGAATTTTTTTCAAGAGACAAAACATGTGAACAAATAGCACTGCTGTGAAGCCCCTACTAAAGCAATCATAAATTAGTCTTATCATATAGCCTAGGTATATTCTTCCAAGAATCTCTGGTCTCAGCTGAAAACAAAACAAATCTTCTATTTCTTTTGATTTGTTTCTGAGTATTTTGTACTCTGAATGCTATATAACTTTCCTGTATAAAAAGCAACATGACCTGATATGTTTAAATGGTTCTGTCAGATCTGATTTTTTTTTTGCTGTTTTAAAGGCTTCCAGATACTCTTTTTAAGTTTTATGAAACTACTTAAAGGACTGCCAGCCACACGCTAATGAGTTTTATTCATTTCATCCTAGGAAAAGAAAAAAAAGGAAAATAAATTTTCATGAGTGTCAAGTATAGTATCTAACTGCACATATGCAATCACAATGGCTTTGGCAAAATTAAAGGAAAAATATGCATGACCAGAGTGACTCAAGTGGCAAATGTGTGGCAAATACAAGAGAAATGAGCTTTTTGGTATGCAGGGAGATGGGAGCCTACAAACAGATGATTGACTGGAGACTGCATCTTGGCAGCTTACACAGCTTGCTGCACTGATGAGAAGTTTTCTGATACTTGTCTACTTTATTTTGTAAATTATTTCAGATGGAATAAGGAAGAAAAGCTGAACCTACATTTTCCCAGGCAAATTAATGAGTTTCTGAAGACACAAATATGTGGTATTGTTAAGTTTCCAGTGAACTTGCTCATGTAACTCATGCATATCAGCTACTTTTCTCTCCCATTGGAGAAACAAGGACAATCCTTCATTTTGAATATGCATTTATGCCTTTATGTTAATGAAATAGTATTGATCTGTATCCGCTGAATATCTGACCTATGGTGTATATCGCCATATATGTTGTTGTTTTATGAAATAGATTCCAGTAATTCAGTGTTTTTCAACTTTATTTTTTCCACTCCTGTTTCTGGAAGCTCATTTCAGTGTTGAGTCAGTAGTACTGCTGGTCCATCAAGCCTTACTTTAAACCAGTATACTACCCTGTTTCATTCTTGTAAAACTTCTTAACACTGAAAACTCCAGTTCTTCAGGTGATTGATAAAACACAGATTCTCATAGTATGAGAATGGGAATGTATCTTCACATGTTTTAAAAAACGCAGTTTGGCCAGTGGGGACAAAAATAATACCACCTGTCATGCAAAATGCCAGAGAGACTGTGGAGCACATAGGGATAATTCCCTGTACATATTGCAGTGCTTTTCACAAAAATCCACAGCTCGTGTACCACACCTTCCCAGAGATTAACTACAAATATGACTTAAAACAGTCATTCCATTTTGGGATTTCCAAAGTTTTCTATATAAAGAACAAGACACAAGGTGCTGGTACACATAGTAATGGCATTAAATTTTGAATGATATTACAAATTTAAGAAATAATTCTAGCTCATACATGAGATTCTGTCCAAAAACATCGTGATATTTTCAGCACATGTTTTTTACAGCAAGGGCAAAACTGATTTGTACCCATCTAAATCTAAACAGTGACACTGAAAATCTCTTAAGTTTTGTTCCAAAATCAAGATAAAAAAAGACTTGAAACAAAGAATGAGTGTTTACAAAGGCTGAAAAAAGCTAAACCTGTGTCTTACTTTCTTAGACAGTCTTGAAGTCTGAGAAGTAACTGAGTAAAGAGCTGCACAGGTTTATTTGCTACAAGTGACCTCCCATGGTAACTTCTGACAGCCACCCTCAGGAAAATGAAAATTTGTACTGAAGTGTGGTGCAGTGTCAGGTCAGGTCCTTCATACCACCAGTCCAATGAGTATAGGTAGGGAAATATAGTATGAAAATAATAAGTCCCTACTTATAATGCTGGAGAACCAGACTATGATTTATGCCTTGTGCTGCTAGCTTATCAAACGACACTGGTAAAGATGTGAAGGTTAGCTGTTGGCATTTTGTTTGGGAAAAAAATCAGGAATACTTACACTGATGGTTACCTGAGGTTACTCAGGTATTGCATAAATACAGAAAATAAAAGGAAATCAGATATAATTCTGTGATTTAGGAACCTGTGTTTTTGTGGTTGTTCTTTCTTTCTTTTTTTTTTTTTTTTTTTTTTTTTGAAGTTGTTTTTTTTTTTTTTTTTTTTTGTTTTAAATAAATATAGAGAAGGCCTTGACACTGTGCAAGCACTGCTCATCAATAGCAAATGCTGATGAGTTGTCAAGATTCATTTTGTCACGGATCTAAAACAAAACACCAATTGAGCTACTAAGAAGAAAATCAACACCAATCCAGATCTATCCAGTACAATGTGAAAAGCAGGAAGGAATATAGTTCTCCAACAGAAATGACCATTGTGGCAAAATAATCTTCTGTATAAGCAAAGATAAACAAATAAATGAAAATAATAATAAACAATTCCCAGAGAACCAGCATATGTATGTGTTGAAGCTAAGTCCTGTGAAGCTTGATCTGCTTCCTCCTTCCTCTTGTCTTCTTTGGATATTTTTCTATTTTGATTTAATTGTTTGAAACGTAACAGCATGATAAAAGTTTTTTTAATGGAAATTTCTCACAGTAACACAATCAATCATACTTCCAACTCATGCACTGTCTTGAGCCCCTGAGCCTCAAAGACTTATTTTCTATGGAGCTTACTTGTTAATTTAGCACTGATCAAAGGCTAAAACATTTATCATGCTTATTAGTGAATAAACCTAGCAGCAGGTATCCCAAGTGAGGAAGCAAATCCTCATTTCCTGCAAGAATGAATTGGAAATTATCCAAAGAGCTTGCAAACATTTTTCAGGAGTGACAAATTGTCAAAAAGAAAGCAGCTGCTAGACATGGCAGCTCTAGGGTTAGAAGGAATGAAAAAAAAAAAAAAAAAGAAAACCATCTAGCAAAGTATCAAGAGAATGCCCCAAGGGGATATATTCTACATTTTCCTTTACTGTAATTGCCTCTGAAATTCTATATCAGCTGACCTTAGAAGCAAGTTACAAATAACTCTATAAACTATCCTGGTTGTTAATGTTCAGACAAATATGAAATTATTCACACTTGCTTCCCTACAGCCACTTTTTATCATTTCTAAAAATGTGAACTGACACGTTGTAGAAGATCCTCTAAAGTATGAGTATCCAACTGTCAGAGGTTTACGGGCAGTTTCGGCCCAGCTCCATGACCAATGGGGCAGGGGAAAGGGCAGGGACATGGGCCTAAAAACAAAACACTGGCAATGATCTGAGGAGAAACAAACTAATTCACTAAGTAAGATATCAGAATGTGAAATGACACAATATAATACAATATAATTAAAATTGAAGCTAATAAATCAAATAAAATGAGAGCATCCAAAAACCAGAATGCTTTACTCTAATGCTGGCAGTGAGACGGCTAAGGAGAGAGAGATGCTGCTGAGATGAGCAGAAGGGGAGCGAGAGGCCAAAAAGGGAACGTCTTGTGATATGCGAACAGTTTTTATCTTTCTTTCTGAACAGAAAATGGTAACAGAACAGCAAGCAGTCCTCTGAGAAGTGTAGTTCTTCTCTTCTGAGAACCAGGTACCTGGAACTAGCCATGATCCATGGAACTGGAGCATTAACTCTTTAATTCCCAGTGCACTACATGATGTTATGATGTAGAATACTGATAACTAAAAATCGTAAAACCATGACACAATATTCTGGCTTGTCTGGGCCTCATTGAGAGAAGTGGAAATGTCTTGGGTGGCATATAAAATATATAATATAGTTAATATATTCAAGCAAAAAAACCTTACTTTATTTTTTTATTTTTTTATTTTTTTACTAAAACATATAAAAAAGAGCAGTGAAAACATAAGGCAAGTGGGATATTTGACCTCAGTTTTGTGAAACTAATACAACAGTTTAGTTTGATGGAAGTGGTTGTAATTCTTAATGAGTCTGTATTCATCAGAATTTTTTTTATGAACTTACACTCTTCCTGCACTTCACCCATGAAAATAGTTGTTTACAAATGTACTTACTGCCAAATAGCGATGATATAAATAAGGTGTGCTTGTGAAGCAAGGGATATTTTTCTCTGCTAAGAGAGAATGGCTTGGGGTGGGAGGGACCTCAAATATCATCAAGTTTCTACCCATTGCTGCAGGCAGAGTTATCGGTCACTAGATCAAGCACTACATCAGGCTGCCCAAAGTCCTGTCCAGCTTACCCTTGAACACCTCCTGGGATGGGACATCCACAGCTTCTATGGGCAGCCTGTGCCAGCCTCTCAGTGAAAAACTTCCACAACATATAAACTAAGTCTCCCTCCTTTAGGGAGGAGATTTAGTTTCCATTCCCCCTTGTCCTATCACTAGCTACCCATGTAAAAGTTATTTCCCTCCTGTTTAGAATCATAGAATCATAGAATGGCTTGGATTGGAAGGGACCACAAGGATCACCAAGTTCCAAACCCCCTGCCACAGGCAGGATTGCCAACCGCTAGATCAAGTACCAGACCAGCTTGCCCAGGGCCCCATTCAACCATCCTTAAACACGTCTACTCTTATAGAAGTCTAGAAGAGACATGATCAATTTTTCAGTTGAATATTTGATTGCAATTCTATACATTCCATTTGAAAACTGGCAGCTAATGTTTTTACACTGACTGAAAATGGAGTCACAAATACACTAATAATTTTTTTTTTTTTGGTAATTTTCAAAGCTGTTCACAAATTCCTTTATCAATTGAAAAAGCAAGGCTGCATATTTTTCACTGTTCACGGGACTGTGTTTAGCCAATGTATCAAAATAAAAGTATTTATTTGCCGTAACTTGAGCTTCCATAATTTAAGTTTCATTTCATTTCATTTCATTTCATTTCATTTCATTTCATTTCATTTCATTTCATTTCATTTTTTACTACTGTTTTAGTTTAATACATAGCACAGATAAGCTGATTTTCACCTTGAAGACAAACATTTAATTCTTTTTAATGTGTGGTCCAGTCCACAAAATTGCTAAATCTGTGAGCCATTTCTAATTTTCATGTTCTGGCCCAAATTTTCCTATTGATTTCATAAATGACTTGATTTCACTTTGCAAATCATAAAATCTTATTAGGATTTTACCCCGACTTAGTCACTTTCCTTCAGAAAAGTAAATTATGTCCCCAAAATCTGCACCCATTCCATTAAAGAGCCCCTGGAACTGGCAATGATTCAATCCATTGTAATTTATGATATTCACAGATTTTGTGACAATTTTCACAACAGCTAAGGGAGTTATTCCACTTCTAAAGCATTTGTGCATAAATTTTCTTGAAGAACAGTGCAGTGGTATTTCATCAAATGTGAGTTTCTGGCAGCAATTGCATTATCTTATATTAACTTTATATGTCCCTCTTATTTTTTTAACCATAGCTGTGTTGCCATCAGTAGCTATAACAGATATGTTGACAAATGTTTAAGAAAACAATGTCAGTGTATTTTTATGGATTCATATAAATCAAGAGATTTAGTTGTGTCTTTTAATAGCATCAAAGAAGTAATTTCTTCAGTGACATTGTATTCATTTTCAGTACCTTTAACAAAAAGAGCAAGTTGAGCTGTGTCTGTATCATCAGTAATTTCATCAGTCAACAAAGCATAATATTTGAAATTAGTGGCTTATATTCTCTAAATTTCTTTTGATAGACCTTCCTATTTCTTCAGTTTGTCTGGCTACAGTCTGGTGAAACAAACTGGTTTTAGGAAAATCTGTTCTTTTATCAAGACACATTATATCTGCCATACATCATACCTACTTTTTATACATTGCTTGATAAACTCACCACCAAAAAATGGTTTTGATTGTTTTGGAATCAGATTTGCTACTATGTAACTAGCTTTTATAATAGAGTCCAGTAGAACTGTGAACCTTTTTAAAAATTTTGTTGAGACTACAGACTTTTGTTAAGTTCTGCTATTTTGTCTTTATGAAATATTCCTTGATATGTGTCAAATTTGGCAGCATTTTTTTTGCATTTAATCTCTTTTAAAATTGTAATCTTTGAAAAACTGACACAAATGCTCCTTACAAATTAAGCATAGTCCCATATCATTTTTCTTGTATATCCTTTTTTTTTTTTTTTTTGATGAACAATCTTCTTTCTTCCATGATTTTTCTTTTTTGGGGTTCTATTTTCTGTTGAGATGACATTATGCAGGTTAGAACACTATTCCTGACAATCACTGCGTTTTACTCACCAGTCAGCATAAGCTCATGTAATGTCTAATATATGCAGGTTTTACATCAGCTGAGTGTGTGTGTCAGGAACAAGAGGTGGAGTTATAGCACTGCACTCTGCCCTCCCCTTGTCCTGGTTTCCACCCAGGCACGGTGATGTTTGGTTGTTGCTTAGTGATGAATGAGCACCTGGGGCTGGGCTGGACTGCTTGGTGGGGCAGAGCTGCCACCATGATGGCATGGGACAGGGGGTGGCCGCAGAATAGGCTGTTCTCTTCTGCATGCAGCCTGTGGGCTGCAAGTTGAACATAACTGCTCTAGAGGCTTATAAGAGGCAATGGGCAAAAAGTGATAGATCAGAGGCTTCATCTGAACATTAAGAAGCACTTATTTAATGTGTAGGTGGCAAAACTCTGGCACAAATTTCCCAGAGAAGTTGTGATGTGTCCCTCTTGGAGATCTTCAAAAGCCACCTGGACACAGTCCTGTGAAACCCCTTCTGGGTGTTCCCGCTTGAGCAGAGGGCTTGGACCAGGTAGACCCAGAGCTCATCCATTCTGAGATCATCCATTCAGCGATTCTGTGAAAACATCAACTGCACAAATCCATTTTGACCTCAGTAGCAGTAGTACACTCTTGTGCATGTGCACCTACTTATGTCTTCTAACAAATATAAGAGAAAAACAGGGACTGTATTGCTTAGCATTTGCTACTAAAACTTCAAACTCAGTTGGAAGGAGGCTAACCTGGACACAAAAGACTCTTAGAGAAGTGGAAACTTGATAAACTGAGCTAAAGCTCAAAAATAAGACTTACTCTATCTGATGAATACAATCCAATCAGCAGCTTTTGGTTTATCCCACTTGACATTTATCTGAAGCTACTATTCCATGTTCATTGGTCCTCTATTTCTTGCTATTCTCACTTCACAGCCAGACTAAATTTTATATTACTGTATGTTGACTGCCTTTGGCTTTGTCTCATTGAAAGTTGTGGGTCTTTAAATACTTCTGCTTTTTTGCTCTCTGATTCTATTCTTCAGATTTTGATGTTATGTATTAGCTAACTACACACTCATCATTATATGCTACCTAGGAAAGTAAAGAATATGAAGTAGGTGTGATGTAGTAAGCTTGTAAAGTTTACCAGTACACTGCTGCTTTATGTTTAAAGTATGTTACTGTACATATTTATTTGGAGCTGCTGTATCTGCTATTCTAGTGGTTTAGTCAACTGAAGGAAAGATTCAAAGTGAGGCAGATCCATTGATCTTTATGAAACAAGACACACACATGTACACATCTATGTGTGGCACTAGAAAGGAAAATTACACTACAGAAGAAGCTCTAAGTGTTCTGATTTCATAATGCCATTCTTGGCAAAGTATTTTTGTGTGCTTAATATAATAACAAACATGTGTCAGAAGTCAGAAAACAGGTACAACAAGCTGCCAGGCACAGATAGAACTATGACTTCAAAACACTCTTGCTATTGGATTACTTTATGGGATTTTTTTACTTTATTTTATTTTCAACTGGATTTCTTCACAATATGAATACAGCAATGCTCTGTGCACCAGCTCACTCATGCAAGGTGCTTCAGACTTTTAATTCCCAGTGAGAATTTTGTCTGGAGAACTTTTCAGCTTAGAACTGACAGATACGCAAGCTCCTTTCTGCAGTCCATATTGGCCAGTATCCCCAGTGGCAGAAACTTGTGCTGTTTGAACATGCTTATCTGTGCTAAATCTTGGTGAAGATATATTTATAATTTTCTATGCTAAGAGATATAGAAATATACCCTTATATTTTAGATTATGAGTATCTCTCTCTCAGTACAGAGAAAACACAGCCAATTTTTCTCATGTTTGTGTTTATTTTACTTTTGCCTTAATATTCAGCGCCTATTTTCATGTGCAAATAGGGATGAAGCACAAGAGTTTCCTTTTTCACTGAAAGTCCTACATAATCCTGTGCAACGTCTACATTCAAGAATAGCACAGATGAGTGCAACAGTTATTATACATTAGTTTAAGTATACTTAAATGTCAAGTTCCTCACAGATCTCCATATTGTCAAATTATGTGACCCTAACTTGGGCTTTCAGCCATCACAAGAAGAGTTCTAATTACATAGACAAGTATGGCAACAGAGAAAAAAAAAAAGTAATTTTAAAAGACATCAAAATTTTTCTTGCTTATAAACAGTGAATCCTAACAATTTTATGTCTGCTTGCTGAAGAGAGATGGATGTAATTTGAAGACATTGCACTTTGTTTTCTATTTTATATTCTTTCAAAAGTAAATAAAGACAGGTCACATGAAGGAAAATAAACTCTTCTAATTTCTTTACTTTCATCAAAACTCATTCTTGTCAAGAATACTCTATGAAATACAGATCATCTGATTGAAAATAGGGGAGGTAATCAGCTACACAGTCTCAAAACAAACAAACAAACAAAACCATAATAATAATAATAATAATAATAAACAAAGAACAAAGAATCAACAAAACCTCAAGAAATCTTTATTAATGATGCCTTCTGACATTGTATTTTATTGTCACCTACATCCACACAAATTGTGATATTGGATGGTTTAGACTGAAAATAAGTCTGAAAAATAGTACTATGAATATTAGTTTCAAAAAATTCTTCATTCTGGTTTTATTGAAACTAATGTTCACTCCCACTGTTTCTTAAAAATTGGACAACTGTAAACTGGATCCTGCAATGGCTTGAATAATTGCTTCTCCTTGTGAATGAGTATGAGATTTGGGAAGTGACAAATAGCTAGCTAAGATTACAACAAGTTCTAACAATTCCTTATCCTATTGCATATTTTTAGTAGAAACAAAAGGCAGAGCAGAGATACTTAAGTGCTCTAACATGTAATTTAAGCTAGGTAATTCATTTACTGCTTTAAATTCTAGAAAATGAACCCAAAATAATGTTTTATACCTTTTAAAATTTTTTTACTTAAAATGCATTAAATACTATCAGCATTATGGTCTATTAAACAGATAACTTAAATGTGCAAATATGTATTTTGACAATTTAACAGAACAGAAGCCTCAAAACTGACAGTAAGCACTATTCAGTTGCGGAATAATCTCACTTTGGAAAAAGTGGAAAGAATCTTCATCTCCAGGGATATTTACAATTCTGCTACACAAAGCACCGGAAAATATACTGTCGGAAAAAAATCTTGTGCTGACAGCAGCCTGGACTAGTAGGTCATCCCTTTTCTGTTACAACTGTGATATCTAAAACAGAAAGTAGTCCAGTTACTCAACCTTAAATTTGCCTTTCAAACTCCCATAATCTCTGATAGATAGAGTCTATCATAGAATTTGATTACTACAACATATATTTTAATAACCAATAGTATGGAGTCTGAAAAGACGTCGTAACATGGCCTAAATTATAAATAATGTAGGCAAAGCTAAAACGTAACAGTATCAAATATACTAAAATTCTTTCATTACTAACAAGCATAGTTACGTATGTATTTAACATGGTAAGCATCTTCCTTTTGAGGGCTGAAAAAGGAAAACAATGTAGCATTATACACTATTCTTGTCTTGTGAATTACTGTTGCAGGTATAACAAAGGCATGAAAATGTCCTAAAAACGACCTTACAATTGACCCCTTAAGTCAATGTTTTATACAGAACAAATATATCACAGATATACCTTTCCCAACAACATGTCATAAAATATATTTTGTTGGTAAATGTTTTCCATTTTCTTTTCCAAGTTTGTGTGCAATTATTGTGCTGTTCTCCTATCCAAGTTATATTCTTCTCAATTTTGCAAGTTGGAGGAAAGAAAAAAAGCCAGGAACAGACATATAACACAGAACAACTCCTGACTATAGGCTGGTGCTTTTGCGAGGGTTTTTATTTTTATGACAACATGACTTTTTATGAAGATTATAACCTCTTAGGGAGGGATGGGATTTACCTGTCTGGAAGAGTCGGGGTAGTTTTTGGCAGCACACTGGCTGACATAGTGAGACAGATTTTAAACTGAAGGACTTGGAGGGTGAGATCCAAAATGATGCTCACATTATTGCAACTGACTGGAGAATAAGCCAGACCAACCAGAAGACTGACAAATGCTCCTTAGCTGCCTCTCATGACATAAGCCAGAAGGCCAGCCACCTCAAGGGTATATAGCTATGGGGGATCTTCTTGCATCCCAGTAGGGATACCTGCATCCTCTGCTTCATTTTATTCTCTGAAGTTTCAGTATACCACAGAATGCAGCATGAGGAATTAAAAGGAAGAACTAGAGATCTGTGTATGGTTGCAGGGACATGAAATCATTGCAGTCATGATGAAATGATGGGATAATTCACTTGACAGAAATGCTGTCATGGATGTCTATGTACTTTTTAGGAAAGACAGGCCAGCAAGGTGAGGCAAGGAGAGTTGCTCTTTGTGTGATAGAGAATGGTTTGGTAATCAGTGCTACCAGCTGCACTTTCTCCAAACTCAAGGTCAGTGCATCCTTAAGAAATCAAGCAAAGGTGACAGGATACCTGTATGGATGATTAAGATAGTTCATGGAAAATTCAAATGGAAAAATAAAGTCTATGGAATTTGGAAAAAGGGTCTCTCCACTTGAGAGGAATGTAGGAGCATTGTCAAGGCATGCAGGGATGCAATGAAAAAATCTAAGATGCATTTGGAATGCAATCTGTGGAGGGAGGTCAAATACAACAACAACAAAAAAGCTTTTTTAAGTACGTCAGTATCAGAAGGAAGACTGGGAAAAATGTGAGCCCACTGCTAAATGAGGTGGGTAATCTGGTAATGGAGGACACTGAGAAGGTAGAGTTATCAAATGCATTATCTGCTTTATTTTTCATTCTAAGGCTGGCACTCATTAATTTCAAACACTGGAGGTGAGTGAAAGTCTGGGAAAGGAAGACACACCTTGGTCAAGGAGGATCTGGTTATAGATCGTCTAAGAAAGTTCAATGCACACAGATCCATGCGCCCAGCAAGATACATGTGCAAGTGCTGAGGAAGCTGTAGAAAATGCCAAATCTTTGAAAGGTTATGGAGAATGGGAGAGGTGCCTGAAGACTGGAGGAAAGCCAGTGTCAACCCAGTCTTCACATAGGGCAAGAAGGAGGAGCCAGGAAACTACAGGCCAATCAGTCTCACCTCTGTCCCTGGAAAGGTGATGGAACAACTTATTCTGGATGTCATCTCCATGCAAGTGAAGAAAAGAAAGATTTCAGGAATAGTCAACATGGATTTACCAAAGGTTAATCATTCTTTACCAGTCCGGTAGCCTTCTATGATGTCATCACAGGCTGGGTGGATAGAGGTAGAACACTGGATATAATCTAACTTGACTTTAGCAAGGCTTTTGACACTGTATCCCACACCATCCTCATAAGCAGGCATAGAAGGTGTGAGATAGGTAAGTGAACAATGAGATGGACTAAGAACTGGATGACTGGTTCAGAAGGTTATTATTAGAGGCACAGAGTCTATTTGGAAACCTGTATCTAGTGATGTTCCCAGAGGTCTGTACTAGGTCTGGTTTTGTTCAGTGTCTTCATCAATGACCTGGATGAAGGGAGAGAATGTACCCTTAGCAAGTTTGCCAGTGTTGCAAAGCTGGGAGGAGTGACTGGCAAACCAGAAGGCTGCGCTGCCATTCAGTGAGACCTGGACATGGTAGAGGGTTGGGCATGGAGGAACATTATGAGGTTCAGCAAAGGCAAGTGTAGGCTCCTACATCTGGGAAGGAATAACTGCGTGCATTATTATAGGTTAGGGGCTGTCCTGCTGGAAAGGAGCTCTAGGAAGGTGTCATGGCTTTATGATTTTTGGTTATTGATATTCCACATCATAACATCATGTAGTGCACTGAGAGTTAAAGAGTTAATGCTCCAGTTCTGTGGATCATCGATACAAAACAAAAAGAACTACATCTCCCAGAGGACTGTCCACCGTTCTGTTACCATTTTCTATTCAGAGGGAAAGATAAAAATTGTTTGCATATCATGAGACATTCTATCTTCCCCTCCTGCTTGTCTCAGCAGCATCTCGCCTTCAGCATTAGAGTAAGGCCTTTCCGTTTTTGGACACTGTCCCTCATTTTACTTGCTTTATTAGCTTCAGTTCCAATTATATTATATTGCATTGCGTTAAATTGCATTCCAATATCTTTTTAGTAAATTAGTTTGTTTCTCCTCAGGTGGTTGCCACTATTTGGTTTTTAGCCACATCTCCCTACCCTCTCCCCTTTTCCCCTTTCCTCTTTCCCAGGCCGTGGGTCCATGGGCCCCCCACCCCATTAGTCATGGAACTGGCCTGAACCATCCCATAAACCATTGACAGAAGGACTTGAGTGTCCTGGTGGACAACAGGTTGACCATGAGCCAGCAGAGTGCCTTTGTGCCCAAGAAGGCCAGTGGTATCCTGTCACACATGAAAAAGAGCATGACCAGCAGGTTGAGGGAGGCGATCCTCTCCCTCTATTCTGCCCTGGTAGTATTGTGTCCAGTTCTGGATTCCTCAGTTCAAGAAAAATGGGGAACTACTGTAGAGAGTCTAGTGGAGGGTCACAAAGATGATTAGGGCACTGGAGCATCTCCCTTACAAGGAAAAACTGAGAGACTTGGATCTGTTTAGCTTGGAGAAAACTGAGGGGGCATCTTATCAATGCTTATAAATATCTACTGGTGAGGATTCAAGTGGATGGAGCCAGGCTCTTTTCAGTGATGCTCAGTAACAGAACAAGGGGCAGTAGGCACAAACTGCAACACAGGAAATTCCATGCGAACGTGTGAAAAACTTTTTTAATTTGAGGGTGACAGAGGTTGTGGAGTCTCCTTCTCTGGATACACTCAAAACCACCCAGGACACTTTCCTGTGTAATCTACTAGAGTAAACCTGCTTAAGCAGAAGTACTGGACTAGATGATCTCCAGAAATCCCTTCTATCCCCTCCAATTCTGTGAGTCTGTGATTCTGTGATTCTATGATTCTATGTATTGTTTCTACAGTTTCAAACAGATTTTATCTGATTTGAGAACAATAATATTTTGAAACTTTTTACATTCCCACGTGTAATTAAAGGAACAGGTTGCAGAAGATTTCTCAGACTTGTCACCATTATGCATCTAAATTCAGCCCTGCTTGGGGTATTCAAGACAGTCATCTTGCAACTCAGATATATGTAAATTTCTCTATTTGCCTGTCTTTAATTTCTGTGGTGGAATCTGATGGGCTGTTCCATTGTTCTCATTGCCCAATCTCTTTCTCTTTTTTACTCTGCCCTTGTGTTTCTGAATATTTCCCAGTAGATATACGTATATATTTTTTTCATCTGCAGTAGCTCATCACAGTCGTGAAACAATTGCTGTGTCCTCTCAGATTTCCCAAGAGACAGTGTCTTCTTCCACTAACTTAAGATGAAGCAGTTTCAGACTTTGAGAAGGAGTTAGGTTTTGTTGTTACTTAGTATTTCACCTATTGTAAATTTTATTATTTAATTATTTTACATTCCAACGTCAACAATAATAATAATTTTACAGTCAGGTTCATTGTTTTTGAGAGGTATCTCCGGTTTTTCAGTTTGGCTCAGTGCCTGCACTGATATAACAGTGATTTTTCTATCTATTTTGGCTTTTGATTGCTATTGATTGGAGCTTATTGAAGACAAGTGTAAGTTGTGCAGTAGCAATTGTCTTGCTCAATACAATAATTTGACTGGGTTAGACTAGACTCTAACCAATTTTCTTTTGGTAGAAGAGGACTTGTATCAAAGAAATCACTAGTATTCTGTAGACCAGTGCTTCAGGGTATGGAGACCACATTGTGTTGATCTTTGAGATATGTCTTTATGCATTCCTCATCTGTTTATTGTAGGCCAGGGGAGAAAGGGATTTTAATTCCTCTGGACTCTGATACTAAACCTGCAAAATCCTAGTCTTTTGTAGACATTTTTTAAAAACAATAAACATGTATATGAAGCTGGAAAGTCTAGAGTTTTAGTGAACAAAATTATGAGAACAACGGTATCAAATGACCTCTTGTTAGCCCCAATTAAGCAACGAGGCAGCTGATAGAATATTTTTGACATAATAGGCAAAATCTTATAAGTTAAATATAATTTTCTTAAATTCATACTGTTTTACATGGTCACTACATTGTCAATTAAATCTAAAGATAAATTCTTTTTAACTTGCAGTGTTTACTAGCTTCTATCAAACAGTGAGGTAACGTTGCTTTTTTTTTTTTTTTCTTCTGCAGGACCTTGCCAGGCCAAGAATTGAGAAAAACATCTGCATTTTCTTTTGAGTTGGTTTGTGTTAAGTTAGCTGTGCTTTTTGATCCTCACTGCTCTATAGCAGTAGCTAAATTCAGAGAAAAATTAGTGTAAACAGCCTATGAAAGGGAGCTGTTCCTCATTTGACATCATAATTCAGAACACTTTTGCATTGTTAGAGATTTATTGTGGTAAACAGGAACAAACAACGAGAAGTGACTGAGAATTTTTGTTATCTAGCTAGGAGATATGAAAACAGACACATAAAATGGAGCATGTTTAGTCTATGTTCGTCTGAACATTAAACACTATTTATTCACACAAGATAGATCATAGGCAGGAAACCTGACTCATTTAATTAGTGACTTTGCTTTTTATTTAATTGTATCAGCTTAGGGGAAGTACAAAACACAATATGCTGAGTTGAAATATTTAACTGGAAGTCTTAGCAGAAAGTGGAGATATTTCAACTGTATGGCTAGAAATATACAGGACAAAGGATATGTTTTTACAGCAGATCTTATTTAAGGAAAGTCACTAAATAAGTGTCTAGACCTTGTTTTTGAAGAAGTATGAGGATGCCAAGCTAGAATTACCATTGAAAGATTGTTAATGTGCTTATAAAAAGAAAGGGAAAAAATCTCTCTCCAGAGTCAACTGGAGTCAAATTTTGATTCTACCCATAAAAGACCAGAGTCACATTACAAATCTGCTGAGATAGATCCAATAATTTGATATTTGAATGGTAAAATCCCTTTCTTTACAGTGATGTGTGAAACAAAGTGACTTCTGAAGTATTATTTCAGGAACATTTTTCTCATTAGAAATTTACATTTCTTCTCATTAGGTTTGATTTATCTGTTGTTAGAGTCAATAGGAACTTTGATATGAGAGGAGGGACACTGTATGCCTTCTTTTACTGCAGCTGTGCCACAAGTCATTTACATTACCCTCACTCCTCAGACTTGGGAGTTCAGTGATGCACATTAATGTACTTCATAAAAACTACAACAGGAGTTTTTGTTACTGGCACTATTGTAGATATTCTTTCTAATATCCCTGTATCTTCTTTCCTCTGGTTAATTGAGACTTGGTAGATGTCTCTTCTTGCTTTGGAATTCCCCAGTTATGATGCATTTGTGCCATTCTCTTTTTTATCCTTTTCCACAAAATATTTTCTTATGTTGAGGAGTGAATTAACTACAGTGACTGTTGAATAAGTTGAAATTCAGAGTTTGTGAAATTTAGAGATCAAAACCAAGCAGTTACCAGTGGGGGAGAAAAAAAAAAAAAACAAAAAAAACTAAACAAGACAAAACAAAAACACCATGATCAACATTAAAAAGGAATCTGTACTTCAAATTGCTGAAACTCAGTTTATGTAAAGTCTGTGCCAGTGCTGGGGGACTCTTTTAAACACTGTTAACTAAAACAGAATTATAGTTGAAGAATGGCTTGAGGCAAAGAATTAATGAAAAAACTACCCTGTTGTGAAACCTAACAAATTAGGAGCTATAAAATGGATATTATATTTAGAAGTGTTAAAGCTGTTTTGAGTTTTTGCATTTCAGGGGGAGTAGTAAGATGTACTCAACAGAGTACATCTGTTACTAGTTAACTTAGAATAGTAAACACATTAATAACCTTGACAAATATCCAAGGGAAAAAAAAGGAATTACTACAGTGGTAAGGTAAGTGAAACTGCTGACCTGAAAATAATTAAATGAAAATAGTTCTATTGTCTGATATGTTTTTCAGTGTCCCACAGACTTTTTCTTGTTAGATACCTTCACAAAAGACAAAGGTGCTATTGCCTAGAGAGATAGTATTCTCTAAAAATAAGGACTGCTAAACATACACTTTCAAAAACAGTTGAAACTGGTGACATTTAGTGCTTGAATGCTGTTATTTATATAACTGATTTTCTTCTGTTTGTTATCTGTATGTTTTGTATTTCCAAAAGAAGGGCGTGTCCTTTTCATGTTCCTCCACATGAGCAGAAGAAAGAGAGAGTTCTATGGCCCAGATCCTCAGTGAGGAGACAGCATGATAGGGGTCAATGAGTTGTTAGTGGTATGCAACCTTCAGCAGGTAGGTGCCAGAAGCAATTAGAGGGAGAGGGCAAAAACACCCTGTAAGATGGAGGAGGAATGTACAACTGTAGAGACAACTGCAACTACCTACAACTGTGTAGGTAAAAACAGCACACACCTTCATTCAATTACAATGTTGGAAAAAAAAACCTTGAATTCAAAATTGATGGATATAGAGTAGCATCATAAAAACACTGCATTAGGTAAAAAATAAAATTTCCTGACAGTAGCTTTATAGCTCTATGGATACAATGAACAGAATTTAGATTTAAAACTTTACTTTTAAAAAAAAAAAAACATTACCTTTCTTGGGAAGGTAATCAGTGTGTACTTCAAAAGCAACAGTCTTTATAAACATACAATGCAGATGAGCACTGATAGGATATTGAGCTAATGTGAGCTGCCATTCTTCACTGTAAATCAATAGAAAACACTGAGCACTGAAGTCACATAGTCATGTCAATGAGAGTCTGTCCTACTGTCCAGCTATATATGCCTGAATGAATATGATTAAATGTGTCTACATCGATGAGGCTTGTGCCAACATGGTTGAGAGAGGAGAATTCATTATAATCACATGTACTATGGTGCTCAGTGAAAACAACATTTAAGTATGCTGAAATATTTCAATTGCTTTTATGCTTCTTACACGGAGCCCTTGAAATTTCAGTGCATTCAAGTCATCGTTAAAAAAATCTAAACCGAACAAATTTTATCTTAAGTTCTCAGAAGGCAGCTAGGACAGAGTAAGTTATGTTTTCTTTTTATGCAGTTTATTCTGAAATAGGACCCTAGCATGCGCTACAACATTAAAGAGACTTTGGCAGGTTTAAATCTCTTTTGAAAAAATGCTGACAATTAGATATCATAAAATTGTTACTTTCGTATGTAAATCTTAGCTTTTGTGCCGGGTTCCCATCAACAATTCAGAAAATAAATTGCAGACTTTTATTATTAAAAAGTTTTAATAATAAAACCTGAGAAAAGCAACCCTGAAGTCTCTTTGATGTAACAGAAGATAAAATACAGTGACAATTTTGCTAATGGATGTGAAAGGGGCTTTTTTTTTTTTTTTCCATTTTCCAATAATTGAGTTTAATGTCAAATCACAGATCAGTTCATTATCAGTCAGGACGACAGGCAACAACATCCACTTGAATTATTTTGAACTGAGGTATAAATCTGAGATTGGGTCGAATGGTCATGTTTTTCAGATAGTCTTGGGCTGTAAATCAGACCCTTCACTTAGAAACAGATTTATTCGAATAGTTTAACAAGCAGACATTGATAAATAAACTTTTCTTTGTCAGGAAGAATAATTGCTGGCAACCTGAGTTTTCTCACGACACAGGAGCTTGATCACACAACTAATTTATTTAATCAAGGAAAGTTCAGAAAGATAGAACTACTGAATTTTGAATATATGGGCATTAGACAAGATTGCACAAGGATGCATAAAACTTGAGATATCTGCAGTGAAATGGCAGTGACAATAAAATTATGCCACAAGACTTTTGTGTGTTAGCCTGATGTATACAAAATTTTGTTAGGTTCTTATGTATAAAAGCTATTTGTCCCCATTCAAAGGGTTGGTTGATCAGTAAATTCTAGGAAACGGGAAGCAGTCTGACAAGAAAGATTGTCTTACTCACCATACAAAACGTATGTATAAGACAGGATTGGTGTTGTAAATGTTTGGTTATAATTCCTTCCAGCAAAACATAAGATAAAATATTAGCTCAAGGGATTTTACTGCATGTGACAAACTTAAATTATATAACTTGACCTGTCTAGAGCTACTTAAAATTTTGATATCTCTAATATACCCTGTGACCACACAAAGTAGTTACACAGAGCAAGACAGGGAAGCAACATGTTTAAGGGCAGTGTCATTGATTCCAGTTAAGTATTGCTTGAGAGAATCAGTCAAGACAAGAAATATACATAGTGATGGGAGGAAGAAACAAGCAAGCAAACAAAAAAAAAAGATCAAAAATCCACTCATAAGGTGTGAACACTGTAAAACAAGTGAAATTTCTTTTTGCTGTTTGCTTTTCCATGGTAAATGAAGAGGGTAAAATGGGAAGACTGAAGATTAACAGTTAGCTTTTGTAGAGCTATGATGCAGCCTTCACCCTTGACCTGTCTGAATGTTTAATCATCAGCTGACTTCAGTCAGTCAGGGGAGATTCCAACCACAAGGGGAAATGGCCTCAAGTTGCGACAGGGGAGATTCAGGCCGGACATTAGGAAATTCTACTTTTCCGAAAGAGTAGTCAGGCGCTGGAATGGGCTGCCCAGGGAGGTGGTTGAGTCACCGTCCCAGGAGGCGTTCAAGAAACGTTTAGATGTTGTGTTGAGAGACATAGTTTAGTGGGGTTATTGGTGGTAGGTGGATGGTTGGACTAGATGATCTTGTAGCCTTTTCCACCCTTGCTAACTCTATGATTCTATGATTCTATATCTGTTGTGTTTCCCAAATATAGTGATAACAGTTTCTCTCTGAAAAGGGTTCAGCCAAGGAGAAGTGTAGTGGAATTTGCTCTCTCCACTACCTTTGCACTACCTCCACAAACTTTACCAAAGGACAGTCGTGTCCACCAGCAGAGCCAGGACCATTCACTGGAAGTCTCCTGCACTTCTCTCAGTATACAAACACTTCTTCACTTCCTGTTGTTTTTCAGTAAAAGCTTTTTTTCTGTTTTGTTGTAAGATGGACATGTTGAGAGTGTCATTAGCCTCTTCAGCTTCTCTTTATTTAATGTATTTTCAGTTGCTGATAGTTTGCGTTAAATGACTTTATCAGACAATTTCACAACAAATTCAAAGCATTATTCAGGTTTCTATGTGGAGGGACACTCTCATGTTGAAAAATTGCTTCAAAATTTGGGCAGGATAGAAGCATAGGGTGAGGTGATTGAAGCTGTTGTTGAAAATGAGATCAAAGGTAGGTTCTCAAACTTTCTGATGTAGAAGAAAATTCAGTTACCTACTTCTGTTTATAAATGTGTTCTTCACATTTACTGTCCCTCTGAACATCTCCTTGGTTCTACGAGAGACAACAAACTACAGGAGAATCAGAGTTATCCAAGATTTTTAGCTTGAACTGAAAAAGGATCTAGTGTAAATTCCAAATCAAGATCCATTCTTATGAGACATATGACTTTAATTTGTAGGTCAAAGAGACCTGAGACTGAAAGTTCAGCAGATGTCTACACAGATGAAATTAAACTATATCTTTGATTTCATTACTCTCTTTTGCTGTGATTTTCCTCCACTAGAAGAATGCCATAGCATTTGCTTTTAATGTTCTGACCTAGAAAAATATATAAATTTATTGAATAATTTGAAAATGTAAAGTTTAGTTAGTGGAATAGATGATTCTGTAAGGCTTTCTGTTAGGTTTACTGAAATATAATTAATGTAGTTTTATGAAATCTAATGACACATGTATAATTTGGATTCAGTTTAGACTCATAATTGTTCTGAAATTATTTGGAAACCTATGTACATGTATCAGTGTAATGATCCCTACACTCTTCTGATAGCCCAGCTGAAGTGCCTCCACACCAATGCGTGCAGCATGGGAAACAAGCAGGAGGAGTTGGAAGATGTGGCACAATTAGAAAACTGTGACCTAACTGCTGTCACAGAAATGTGGTGGGATGAATTGTATAACTGGAACACTGCAGTCAAGGGCTACAAGCTCTTGAGAAGAGACAGGAAGAGAAGGAGGGATGGGTAAATTGCCCTCTATTTAAAGAGTGGAGAGACAGTGAAAGAGCCATGCCTAGGCTCAGAGCTTGTGAATCTAGACAGTGGGATTAAGTGTGTCTCAGTAAGTTTGTAGATGTCATACATACAGGTGTAGCTGACACAACAGAAAGAAGGGATGCCATCCAGAGGGACTTGGACAGGTTTGAAAAGGGGGCCCACATGAATGTAATGAAATTCAGCAAGGCATAGTGCAGGGTGTTGCACTTGGGTTGAGGCAATCTCAGATGTGTGTACGGACTGAAGAAGAACTTGTGACCAGCCCTGTGATGAAAGATTGGTGTCCTGGTGGATGGAAAGCTGGACATGAGCCAACACTGTGCACTTGCAGTCTGAATGGACAACCGTACACTGGCCTGCATAAAAATAGGGGTGGCCAGTAGGGAGAGGGAGGTGATTGTCCCACTCTATTCTGCCCTTGTGAGGCCCCATCCAGAGTACTGCGTCCAGACCTGGAACCCCCATCACAAGAAAAACATGCAGCTGCTGGAGTGGGTCCAAAGGAGGCCACAAAAACAGTCAGAGGACTGGAGCATCTCTCCTACAAAGAAAGTCTGAAGGAGTTGGACTTTATTATCTTGAAGAAGAGAAGGCTCCAAGGAAACCTCACTGCAGCCTTCCAGTATTTAAAAGGATCTTATAATCAAGAGAGAAACATTTAAACATGGCCTGAGAATGATAGGACAAGGGAGAATGGTTTTAAAGTAATAGACGGAATATTTAGATTAGATGTTAGGGGGAACTTCTTCACTCAGAGGGTGGTGTGATGCTGGAACATGTTGCCTGGAGAATTCGTGGGTGCCTCATCCCTGGATATGTTCAAGGCCAGGTTGGATAGGGCCCTCGGCAACCTGACCTGGTGAATGGCAACCCTGCCCACAGCAGGGGGGGGTAGAGCTGACTGATCTTTAAGGTCTCTTTCAACCAAAGCCATTCTGCCATTCTGTGAAATTGCTCACCCACTGCATCAACTGTGGCTGTTTCATACTGATTACTGATTAAACTCCAGCACACCACTCTCTCACTATTATTTTCCATTTTCCAACAGGAAGTGAAGTTCTTGGGAAGTAGTACCTCAATATATGTAGTGGTTGTTCAGGAGAACAGACAGTTTCATGGAGAGTTGAGCTTGACTTTGTTTGTCCACTCTCCCAAATTCTGTTGCTGAGTCTAACACCATACACTATGGAATATCTCTTCGGTGATGTCTCCTCCTCACCTCTTGCTCACCTCCAGACTATTGGGTTTGGTGGATTGAGGGAAGGGCTGAAGAGGGTGTGGATGTTGCAGAGCACTGCAGATAAAAATGTTGATATCCATCCTATTCTAGATACAAGAACTTAGTACAGTGCTGTAGGGGCTGCTGTGGGGAAAATGAACTCCATCACAGCCAAACCCAGAACAACAACAGTTTCCTCCTGGAAGATGTGCTAAGGCACATCGAGGGGAGGGATGTGATGTGGGATAACCAGTTTCACCAGTGACAGATCCTGCCTTACCAAATTTGTTGCTTTCTATGACAGCATAACTGCATCTGTGGACAAGGGAAAAGACACTGATGTAATCTATCTAGACTTCAGTGAGGCCCCGGACATCGTTCCCCATAAGATCCTTCTTCAAATTGGAAAGATATGGATTTGATGGGTGGATTGTTTGATGGACAAGGAACTGGTTGCAAGATAGTACCCAGAGAGTGGTGGTCAGTGGCTCAATATCCAGATAGAGATCAGTGAAAAGTGGTGTCCCTCAGGGGTCAGTACTGGGACCAGTGTTCTTTAACATCTTCTTCAGTGACATTGACTGTGCACCCTCAGCAAGCTAGAGGATAACAACCCATGTGGTGCAGCTGACATGCCTATAGTACAGGATGCCATTCAGAGAGACCTAGACAGGCTTGAGCACTGGGGCCAAGTGAACCTCATGAGGTTCAGCAAAGCTAAGTGCAAGGTCCTGCACCTGGGCTGTGGCAACTCCTGCTATCAGTACATGCTGGGGTATGTAAGGATAGAGCACAGCCCTGCCAAAAAGGACTTGGGTGGATGGCAAGCTGGACATCAGCCAACAACGTGCCCCTGCCACACAGAATGCCAACTGTATTCTTAGCTTCAGTTAAAAAAAACATGGCAGGCAGGTCAAGGGAGGAGATCCTGCCCCCCCTACTCTGCACTGGAGAGACTTCACCTGGAGTACTGTGTCCATATGTGGAGTCTTCAGTACAGAAGAGAGGTGGACATGTTAGAGTGCGTCCGGACGAGGGCCACAGAAATGATCCAGGTGATGGAACTCCAGAGAGACCTGATAGTGGCCTTTCAGTATCTACAGGGAGCCTATAAGAAGGAAGGAAACAGACTCTTTAGCAGGGTCTGTTGTGATAGGACAGGGGGAAGTTGTTTCAAACTGAAAAAGGGAAATGTAGACTGGACATAAGGAAGAAGTTTTTTTTTTGGTAAGGGTATTGAAGCACTGGAACAGGTTGCCCAGAGCAGTAGTGGATGCCCTGTCCTTGGAGACGTTCTAGGTTGGACTGGACAAAGCTCTGAGCAACATGATCTAGCTGTAGGTTTCCCTGTTCATTACAAAGGAGTTAGTCCAGATGACCCTTAAGTGTCCCTTCAGCTCTAACAATTTTGTGTTTCTGTGATATTTCTTCAATGTCATTAACTTTGTTGCAGAGTTCCTTTTATTTGGAAGGTGATTCATGTATGTCAGAGGAGACAAATTCCCTTCCCATGCATTTGCAACGGAATTAGAATGGGTATGAAAAATGACTTTACAAGGAAAATAATGGGAAAAAGTTCTCAGGTGGAGTTAATTCAGTTGGAAATGCTTTTAGGAATAACAACTCTTTGCCTTAGAAATGACACACACAATTTCACTCCCAGCTAGTACCTTTGGAAACAGTGGAATTAAACCCACTTCCTTAATCACACACTCCGTTCTTTGCCTGTTAGCATCTTCTGTGGAATAGCACATTGCTGCTATTCCCAGGAGAAACAAATCAAATGAGATACCTTTGTTTCATAATTTTTTAGAGTTGTATGAAGTATGTCTGAGATGAGTAACTGGCACTCATGATGTAGGACTTGCCCTGTATCAAGTTGCTGCTTTTGTTTAAGTCCCGTCAAACTCCTACAACACTGATGTTTCTGGACTCATTCATTCATCGCCTGGCGATTCCCCTCCCTCCCCAGCTGCCCCTGTAGAACAGGTGCAGTGCTCTGCAGAAAAAGCTGGACAGCGGAGGAGATGATGGTTCTCCCCACTTGGAGGTGTCTCCAAAGCCCAGCAGGACTACCCCTAACATTAAAACATCCTCAGCAAAGAACAAAAGATGGGTCATTGCAGTTGGTGACTCAGTGCTGAAGGGAGCAGAAGGCCCAACATGTAGACCAGACTCTCCATACAAGGAGGTCTGCTGCCTCCCAGGAACCCAGGTTAAAGATGTAAGGAAGAAACTTCCTTCCCTAGTATGGCCCTCAGATTATTATCCTCTGTTGTTGTTTCAGGTAGGCGGTGATGAAATAGGAAGAACTCCCCTAAAAACTATGACAAAGGACTTCAGAGCCTTAGGGCGTCTGGTCAAGGGTTCAGGAGCACAAGCTGTGTTCTCCTCTATCCCTCCAGTTATAGGGAATGGTGAGGGACTAAGCATGATGGGTCAACAGATTAATACCTGGCTCTGAGCCTGGTGTGCCTGGCAGGGGTTTGGGTTTTTTGACTTTGGCTTGATTTACACAAGACCGGGCCTGCTGGCAACCAATAGGAATAGCTTATCCCATCGATGGAAAGGGGTTTTAAGATGGGAATTGGGAAGCTTCATTGATAGACCTTTAAACTAGGTATGAAGGGGGATGGGGGTGAAACCAGGGTCACTAGTAAGAAGCCTGTATATAATGTGCCAGTGCTTGTGGGAGGGGGTTGTGCTAGTAAGATCCCGCAGTCTTGTGGGGTGAAGGAGGAGGACGATGCACCTTTTTGAAGGAAGAACACAAGAGACAATGTGAAGTTGGTGGCTACGGAAACACGTGAGTATGGTCAAGAGGGTATTAGGGCTCCTCCCACTCAAAAGGTGGCCCAGCTCAGGTACATCTACACCAATGCACACAGCATGGGTAACAAACAGGAGGAGCTGGAGGCCATTGTGAAGTCAGAAAACTATGACATAGTTGCCATCACAGAAACATGGTGGAATGACACACACAGCTGGAGTGCTGTGATTGATGGCTACCGACTTTTCAAAGAGATAGGCAAGACAGGAAAGGTGGTGGTGTAGCCCTCCATGTTAAGAAAGAATACGAATGTATGGAAATTAATGATGGTGATGATAGGGTTGAGACCCTATGGGTTAGGATAAAAAAGAAGGCCAATAAGTCTGACATTATCGTGGGAGTCTGCTACAGGCCACCCAACCAGGACAAAGTGAAGGATAAGATGCTTTACAGGCAGTTGGGTGAGGTCTTAAGGTCTCTACCCCTTGTTCTCATGGAGGACTTCAACTTCCCAGACATCTTCTGGAATTATAATACAGCAGAAAGGGAACAGTCCTGGAGGTTCCAAGAGTGCATGGGAGACACCTTCCTGACACAGCTGGTGAAGGAGCCAACAAGAGGAAGCAAAATCCTGGACCTGCTGCTTGTTAACAGAGAAGGCCTTGTGGGGGATGTAAAGGTTGGAGGGCGTCTGGGGCAAAGTGATCACGAAATAATAGACTTCTCAATCCTTGCTGAACCTCAGAGGGGAGTCAGCAAAACTACAGCATTGGACTTCCGGAGGGTGGACTTTGGCCTCTTTCGGACCGTGGTTGAGATAGTCCCTTGGGAGGTAGTCCTGGAGGGCATGGGAGCCCAGGAAGGCTTGGAATATTTTAAGGAATTTATTTTAAAGGTGCATGAGCTAACCATCCCCGAGTCATGGAAGAAGAGCCATCAAGGTAGAAGACCGGTCTGGCTGAACAGAGACCTTAAGCTGGAACTCAGGAACAAAAGGAAAGTTTATGGTCTTTGGAACAGGGGGCAAGCAACTTATGATGATTACAAGTAAATAGTGAAGCTGTGCAGGGAGAAAATTAGAAAAGCCAAAGCCCAGCTAGAACTGAACTTGGCCACTAAGGTGAAGAATAACAGTAAATATTTCTATAAATACAACAACAGTAAAAGGAGGGCTAGGGAGAATCTTCATCCCTTGTTGGATGCTGAGGGCAACACAGTGACCAAGGATCAGGATAGGGCTGAGGTACTTAATGCCTTCTTTGCCTCAATCTTTAGTAGTAAGACTAGTTGCGCCCTGGGCACAGAGCCCCTTGAGCTGGTAGATGGGGATAGGGAACAGAATAGGCCATGCACAATCCATGATGAGATGGTTTTGGACCTGCTCCAGAAGCTGGACACTCACAAGTCCATGGGACCAGATGGACTGCACCCTAGAGTGCTGAGGGAGTTAGTGGATGTGGTTGCCAGGCCACTCTCCATCATCTTTCGACAGTCCTGCCTAACAGGGAATATCCTGGTTGACTGGAGACTAGCAAATGTGATTCCCATCTTCAAGAAGGGCTGGAAAGATGATCCTGGTAGCTATAGACCTAACAGTCTCACCTCAGTGTCAGGGAATGTTATGGAACAGATAATTTCAGGAGCCATCATGGATCAGTTAAAGATCAAGCAGGGGATCAGGCCCGGTCAGCATGGGTTTATGAATGGTAGATCCTGTTTGACAAATCTGATTTCATTCTATGACAAGGTGACCCGCTTAGTGGATGAAGGTAAGGCTGTCGATGTGGTCTACCTGGACTTCAGTAAGGCCTTTGACACTGTCCCCCATAACATCCACATGGAGAAGCTGGCTGCCCATGGTTTGGATGGGCGTATGCTCTGCTGGGTGAAACACTGGCTGGATGACCAGGCCCAAAGAGTTGTGCTCAATGGAGTTAAATCCAGTTGGTGGCCAGTCACAAGTGGTGTCCCCCAGGGCTCGGTACTGGGGCCTCTTCTATTCAACATCTTTATTAATGATCTTGATGAGGGGATTGAGTGCACCCTCAGTAAGTTTGTTGACAACACCAGGTTGGGAGGGAGTGTTGATCTGCCAGAGGGTAGAAAGGCACTATCGAGGGACCTGGATAGACTGCATCGATGGGCCAAGGCAAACTATATGAGTTTCAACAGGGCCAAGTGTCAGGTCCTGCACTTTGGTCACAACAACCCCAGGCAACCCTACAGGCTTGGGGCGGAGTGGCTGGAAAGCTGCCTGACGGAAAGGGACCTTAGTGTGCTGATGGACAGTTGGCTGAATATGAGCCAGCAGTGTGCCCAGGTGGCCAAGAAGGCCAGTGGCATCGTGGCTTCTATCAGGAATGGTGTGGTAAACAGGTCTAGGGAAGAAATCCTGCCCCTGTACTCGACATTGGTGAGGCCCCACCTTGACTACTGTGTTCAGTTTTGGGCACCTCAATACAGTAAGGACATGGAGGTGCTGGAGCAGGTCCAAAGAAGGGCAACAAGGCTGGTGAAGGGCTTGGAGAATATGCCCTATGAGGAGCGGCTAAAGGAACTGGGGCTGTTTAGTCCGGGGAAGAGGAGGATGAGGGGAAACCTTATTGCTCTCTTCAAATACCTGAAAGGTGATTGCAGGGAGAGTGTGGCTGGTCTCTTCTCAGTGGTGACAGGTGACAGGACAAGGGGAAATGGCCTCAAGTTGCACCTGGGAGGTTTAGGTTGTATATCAGGAAAAACTTCTTTCCAGAAAGGGTTGTTAAGTGCTGGAACAGGCTCCCCAGGGAGGTGGTTGAGTCACCATCCCTGAATGTGTTTAAAAACCATTTGAATGTGGTGCTCAGGGACATGATTTAGTGGTGGGTTGTTAGAGCAGTATGGTTAGGCTGAGGTTGGACTTGCTGATCTTGAAGGTCCTTTCCAACCTGAGCAATTCTATGATTCCATGATTCTGTGATTTCAGGCAGTGGACCTTCCAAAATTTTGTCCAAAGGATTTTTAGCCTTATAACTGAACTGTGATGATATACTTTTCAAGAATGATAATATGTCACAGTAAAATATGTAAAGGACACGTGTAGGCAGGAATTTTTTAACACAGGATAGGTAGTTAGACATGTCATAAATAACCATCATGCATGGATCTGAATGGCTGTTATGTTTGGAAGCCCAGGCAGAATGAGTGTTCAAATATGAGGCTATAGTTTGATACTACCTTAACACAAAATGTGCTTATGCTCTTTTCCATTTCGTCCATTTCGACAAAGAGTCACCCAAATCTTCACCTACCCCAACCAGTACCCTTTATGGTGAGCTAATACAGCTCACAAAGCATGAGAACTGTTACAGTTTTATCTTGATTTGCAAGACCTTTAGATTGATTAGAACTTATATCATGAGAAAAAAAAAAGGGGGGGGGGAGGGAGGAACTGCAACTCAGAGCTGTCATAGTTCTGTGATTTTCGATTATTGGTATTCCACATCATAACATCATGTAGTGAATGTACCTGGTTCTCAGAAGAGAAGGACTACTACATTCCCCAGGGTACTTTGCTACTCTGTTACCATTCTCCAGACAGAGGGAAAAGATAAAAGCTTGCAGATCAGGAGATCTTGTCCCTTTTCCCACCATCTCTCGTCCTGGCAGCACCTCACTCTCCAGCCGTCTTATCGTCAGTAGTAGAGTAAGGCCTACCTTGATTTTGGGACGTTCTCTCTCTCTGTATTGGATTTATCAGCTTAAATTGTAATTATATTGTATTATAGTGAGTTGTTTTGCATTCCGATATCTTATTTAGTAAATTAGTTTGTTTCTCCTCAGATTGTTGCCGCTGTTCTTTGCTCTCAGGGCCATCTCCTTACCCTTTTTTCCCTTTTCCCTTTTCCCGGGGCGTGGGCCCGTGGGTCACCTGTCCCATTCGTCATGGAACTGGGCTGAACGCCTGTAAACCGTTGACAAGAGCATTGTTGTTATGTGTCACAGGAACAGAGAAAATGTTATCAGAGCTGAATGAAAATCTAACCCTGGGAAGCTAAATTCAAAGAGAAGACAGAGAATGCAGTGTAAAGACAGAGGAATTCATACTTGACATGTACTTTATGTGATTTCTGGGTTCTCTAATTCATTTTCCCAAGCCACTATTATTTTACATAGTTTCAATCTTCAAAATTCCAATTGGACTGAACAAAAATCTGTGGAAGTTTGTTTCTAGTAGTAGATTTGTAATATGAAAGATTTAAGTAGAGCTAAAGGTCCTGTGCTTGGGGGTACACAAGAAAGGGTATGTAGAAAAATTAAATACTTGAGCAAGAGTTGAGAAGATCTTGGCAACGAAAGTTTCAAAGAGATCTGCAAGTTTCTTAGTGGAATAGAAAAAGAGAAAGGACATGAAAAAAGATGCCCTGAGGGAAGAAATAACATTGTGCAGTAAGAGCTGAAAAGGGAACATCGTTGAGCTATGGAAGCCGCAAAGATTAATAAGATAGTTGAAATCAGGCACTGTTAGTTGCAGCACAAGTCAGCTGGAGTTTAAACATTAGATGCCTTCATATCAATTATCCTCTTTCGAAATGCACTTTCAGTAGTGTGCTGTTGATAAAAATGACATAACTGAACGTAAGTCTAAATATTTTTTATTAAAAGTGTATCTTGATTTTTGTAACTCTTCTGTAATACTTCACAATATCATCCTTTCAAAAAACTGATTTCAAAAGTCGTGCTCTCCATGTATTCCAAACACTTAACACCTGTATTCCTTACACTTGCATCTTTACCTAGCATTTTACATTCCTAAAATAAGAAATTATTCGCATGTACTATAAAAAGTCTTCAAGACTTTCACATTCTTAGCAGTCATCTATTGACTCAAATTGTTCTCCAGTGCTTAGAGTGGAAACTGTCAGTGTAACATCAGTACTCATCATACCATTTAGTGGCTGACAATGTTTAAATAATGTAGTCTTCCTACTTATTCAAATATGTGCTTTCCACAAAATGATTAACTGCTTCAGATAACCAGTTCATCACTCAAAGATAACACAAACCTATATTTTAAGTCCTTACTAAAATTAGACAGATGGTTTTGTAAATTGTCTGTGTCTGTGGAAAATTCATGAATGCTTTCAAATTTCACTACAGTTCCAGATGAAATGATAGCTTAATATAATTCTAGAATTTTCACAGATGTTCCCTTGCAGCCTGGAAGAGAGGGGGAGACATGTAATGGATGCTCATCTTTGATACCTCTTTCAGTGCTACTGACAAGAGGGCTCCTCAGGTAGCCAGCTGAGAACCCAAATACCTCTGATCAGCTCTTGAGTTATGCAGCTTAAGATAAGTGACTTGCTATAGCTGATCCTCGCATTACCTTTCAGTGGTATCCAGTGAGTGGTTTCCTTTTGCCAAAAAAATCTTCAACTCAGCCATATGCTAGTCATATTCTGTACATTATTTCCTTTTTACGCTCAGTAGTTTATTCTCTCACAATCTTGGGAAAATCATTTTTGCTGTTCTAAAACTGTTTGGATGAATATCTAGTCATTTTGAAATAATTTGTATATCTACAATTCTGTCTTGGCGTAATAAAAAAATTATCTTTTTGCACACCCTGCCATTCCATCAACAAATGCAAGTATTTTGGATTTTAGCCGTGGTTTAAACTGTTCTCTCAGAATAAAATAGTAGGATGAGGAATTCTCTGAAGATAAAACTTTGCTAAAATCTCTTCAGAGAACCACTTTTTAATCACACTGCTCTGTGATCTATTCATCTTATGCTGTCTCAGAACAACAGTTTCCACATACAGACAGGAGGATAAAGTTAATATTTCTCCTTCCAATTTTATTCCAGCTGAGTTGTTTATACAATTTATTAGGAACTGTGTGATGTGGGCACTGTTAATCAGCCATATATGTAACTATTTCTCATTCTATTTATATGTTTTGCTGTGATATGTTTTTGATAAAAAGCTGTGCATAAGCTTTCACTTTTGAAAAACTGTAAGGTAGAGAGGTCAGGGTTGTTGATTTTCTAATTTAGACACAAAAATAATATGCTTTTTTGATGTTTGATATAACTCAGGAAAGTATCTCTGAGAGCAGAAAGAATGGTTGGAGTTGCTAGCCTGACACAGTCACAATTTCTTCTGCACATTGATACCTCATTTCGTCCAGCTGACAGCTCCACAAGACAAGGAGAGATCCTCACTGATATTTAGAGAGACTAGAAACATGAGCACCACAAAAGCTTAAGCAAAATATACTGGGATCTGACAGTGCATTTTGCTGGAATCAAAATTAATTAATCAGCTAAACAGTTGTGAATAAATCTGCATATATGAGTTGCCTCTTTCAAAATAGTTTCCTTATTTACAAGCAGGTAGAAAGTCTGGGGAGTGTCAGAGTTTAAATTAACAGAGTTTTTGGACACTCAAACTTCTGAGTCTAGACAAGCTCCTGTTGAGAAACCAAGGCTCAAAACACCAGGACCTGAAGCTACTGATGAGAGTCAGTGATCAAAGGCTCTCCAGGAGCAATGCTGAAGCCCAGGGAACCTCATGTCCAAAGATGCAAGGCTTCTGGGCAGTTTTCAGCCAGCTACATTGGCGTCTGTTGGAAATTTCACTTTCTATTTAACTGACTTCCTTGTTCAGTAAATAAGCTTCTAACCACCCACTGCACATTTTGAAGACAGTTAGAACTCATCCACCTAAAGAAACTCTTATCAGATTACTTACAAATTGTTGGCAACTAAAAAAAAAAAAGAGAGAGAGAGAAAGAGAGAGAAGGAGAGAAAAAGATAATGAGACAGGAAAAAAATTAGCATGGTAGACAGAAAAAATAGACTTGTACATCCTATATTTGAGGATTCATTAGAAGTAAAAGATTTTGTCTTTGCTCTTTCCATAAAGAAATATGTCAAAAAGATGGAATGCTTCCATGTCCAACGTTGTTTTTTTTTTCTAGATAATATTAATGGCAACCCAATAAGCAGACGAAAATATTTTTCAAAGTATTGTACAAATATTGCACTAGGAAAATCCCATTAGAATCACTGGGATCTAGGAGGCCAACCAACCCCCCCCTCCAGCTTTGAAAATGTACACCTAAACTATCAGTAATTTCCATTTATCTGTGCTTGAATTAGCTGGATGGGTCATTATATTTCATTTTGTAAATACTTTGATTATACTTCTGGGTACCAATGCATGTGTGCTTACATGATAAAAGTGCCTTGTGAAATCCCAAAGCAAGCTCGTTGTCATTTGTCATGTAATAAGCTAACAAATACATAGTGTCTATATAGTATTCATTAATGATATCAACTAATTATCCTACTACAAAATAACTGACAGAACAATTGCAGTCATAGAAAGGACCATTATTCATTTATTATGCATGAATTGCTAATTTCTAAATAAAATACTCAGACTGAGATAATGTAAAACCTTGATAAAGAAATAAAGCTTATAGAGATTAACTGTGAAGTCATGTGAATTGCTATTGGTAATTCTGAAAAAATTAGTGAAAATATGGTTGCAAAATGCTCTCTGAATTAGTTGAAAGAAGTGTTGTAAGAGGTACAAAACTGAAGAATGCAGGTGATGGGCTCAAAATGATAAACCGTAGATTTGGGCAAGTTGATAGAGTTCAATATATCACTTAAATTTATTGAGAATGTGTCAGTCAAAGTAGATACAACTGGTCCTAGAACATGAAGCCTACAAGCATTCTATCTTCTCACTTGCAGATATTTATTCAACATTTCTTAACAGTGCATAAGAATCTTTTCGTATGTATCTGCGTACCGTAAACATATTTCTGTAATATATGGAACCAAAAAAGTTACTTTGTGAAAGTCTTGCAAGACTTTGAAACATGAAATGCAAAAGTATATTACATGACCCTTTTCTGATTTAGGCATGAAAGATTCTTGAATATTTAAAAGTTTTTCTTGGCATCACATTTCAAACAAGAGGAAGATGGCTGTCAAAACTGACCTGATTTTTCAATTTTAGATCCTGCAATGAGTTCAAACCAAATCCATAATTTGAAATGCTCTATAGTTACAGAGATTTGTAATCTTAATCTGAGTCCAAAATCTGACAGACTCTTCATTTTATTTTTTTTTTAGTTATCCTTTTTAAATGTAAAGTTTACAAGGATTAGTTCATGAAAAACCTCAGCTGAATCAAAGGGAAGTGAATCCACTAGGAAAAAAAAAATCCTGAATAACCAGCATCCCAATTTGTCACATCCAGAGGGAAACATGAAACTGTCAAATAAATAAATAAATAAAAATAAAAGAACGGCCCAAGGAATCTGTAGAGTCAAATGCCAGAAAGAATCATATTCAGATTTCATTGCCTGAGTTTCTATGATTACCATACAAAAAGAAAGCGCAAAAAGATAGTGGATGTCAAAACACATCCCAAATCCCCTAGTGCAGCCAAATTTTAAAAGGCCACTGAAGCTAAAGGAAAAAAGGAGTAATGCATACTTATAGCAAACAGAATCTTGTTTAGTTTTAACAGTAGAACGAAGATTTTGACAACTACAAATGGTTGTCTGGGTCATGGAAATAATCTGAACATGAAACTTGAACTCATTTAAATCTATGCTAAATTTATCACTAGCCTAAGGCTAAGTTATTTATATTCCCCTTCCTTCAACTTCCTTCTGTACTCCTATCCCAACATTACTGTAGTGTATACTCACTGCAACACTTAAGAAGGGAATATACCTATAGCTCCATTCTTATTTTGATACCTGACAGTTCCCTCTGTCATTCCCTCTGCTGCTCATAGTCCAAGTTCTTCCCTTCTGCCTGTCCCTAAACTGAGAATTAGCACCACCTATTTCTGGGACACAAGAGCTATTGGAGAATATTTACCCCAAATATTTATGTTATTTAATCTTCTTTGAAATCCTTAAAAAGGTTCTGTTGCTTCCGTTCACTTGAAACAACACAAGAGAATTAAGATCACAGTGTGGAAGTGGATAGTACAAATCAGAAAAACATGGTCACTGGGTCCTTCTTGTTTGCAAGCATGTTATAATTATTATGGGCACAAAGGTGGGTGGTCACATCAGCAGACATTCTCACAAATGTGCTTATATAGCACTCCTATAATATAAAGTAGATTATGAGCAGCTAAGGCTGTTAGTAAATTAAGATCTCCCTCATTCAATTTTAACAGTAACTTGGCATGCGCTCCAGAAATATTAAAAGATAGTACTTATTTATTCCTCCATAGAGAAGGCCACCTTCTTGTAGGTGTTATGAACAGAATTAAATAGAAGCTGTGTACCTGAGTATGTTTAAAAATCTATCATTTCCTTCTCTGTATTTATGAGTTTATAAAGTCAAAAACAGTGCTGAGTGTTGTGCATGGTCCGCTCTAGTCTGGGTATTCAGATTTGCAGTAACTTTTCCCAGAATATGAGTCTCTCGGTAGACTTAATAGACTCCACAGTGGAGCTACAGTTTGAAGTCAAGGAAAGTTTTTTAAGCATTCATTAAATAGTGGAGTCACTTGTTACACACAGGTGACAGAATCATTTGCCTTTCCTCTTATTTCATAACGTACGTACTTGTATCTACTGTTTAGCCACAGCTCACATACAGATTTTTCTTAGATAAAAGTATATAACTAAAATGAAATTTTTCATCCCTTTGTATTCACTGTACTGCTGATGAAGGTTTATTTTGCTCAGGCTTGATGAATCTAGCTCACACTTTATGCTGGTCAGCGTGTCTTATCCTCTAATAGATCTTACATAACTTTCTATATACATGCCAAGACGAAAATCCAGCAACAAGGAAGCAGAAACTTAGCTTCCTCCTGTGGAATTCAAGCTCAAGTTTAATAAGGCAGAAATTTTGGAAATGCTTAAATAGCCAGATGATCTTTTAAGTTATTTTACTAATTTCCCCTTGGACATCACTGAAAAAAAGAAATATGTTGGGTTTAACATAGTTGAACATGCTTCTTCTCCAAGACAGTACTTTTTTTTCTATAGGTCTTTATGCTCTTTCTCCCACCTGCTATTTCTTTTTCCTACTTGATAAGAGGATAAAAAGCAATTGGTGACTTGGGCTTACTACCATCTGAAATGACCATTTTCCTGCTATGTAATGCTAACATAAAACACAAGACGAGTTAGAGTGTCTGTAGTTCAGTTTTGTCACTCTGAAGACAAAAGTGAGTGTTTTTCTTTTCTCTTATCTGCTTCTAACATACTCAACTTTTCTCCTCTCCTCTCTATTCAACAAAACATCTTTTCACATTTTACTGTTACTGGCTAGCCCGTTCTACACTATGTTGCCAAAATGTTCCTCCCTTTTAGGTTGTGTCTTTCCCATTTCTAGTTCTTCTGAGATGTATTCTGCGTAGAACAAGTGAGGTGTCTTCTCATTTTCTAGTAATTGCCTCTACTGTCATCTCCTCTTGCATTCTCAACAACTTTTCTGTACCAGCTTCCCCTCTTCCATCACCATGTTCACAACTGCCCTCAACAATAGGAAGAACCTCCCAGAGACTGTATCATATGGTCTTCCTCTTGACTTCTCCTTCTGAAAATCTATTTGCCCCACAAAAGTGGGTATATTTATACTGGACAATCTAGAAGTCTTAATACATTTTTTAATCTTATTTAGCTACAGTTGCTTACATTCTACCAAAGAAACACTCCAAATCCCTGAGGTACCTTTATTTCCACAGCAATTCATACCGCCACTGAGGAAGGGATGGAATGATGAACAACAAAATCTGTGTCAATATCTGCTCTCCTAACATTAAGGAAAAAACAAAAGCACAAAACAAAAACCAAACCATATGTTTATATATTAAAAACTGGCACAATTCCAAGTTATTTTTATTTGTAGCTAGACATTAACTAATTAATGTTAGGATGTTGAAATCAGAAAAATCTACTCGATCAACATATGAATATCTCAGGGCAGGCTGCTGGTAAATCCAAAGAAAGATTTCCAAATATTATAATTTTACAGTTTCTTAGGAGGTAATGTATGCCTAGCAACACATTCTCCATTTCACAGCTTTATACCATGGAAAACACATTTACAACAATTTATGCCATTGTCTTTGCCTTAGAATATGCATCCAGAGGTAGTATGTATCAGATATTGGAATGTCTATTTTTATTACAATCTCCCATTACTTCAGGAAATTAAAAAAAAAAAAGAAGCTAGGTAAAAAATATCCAAGGTATTCTTAGGTCCCTATACAGCTGAAACATAAGCAAGAGAGAGTACAAAATTTACAGTTTGTATCTACACCTTAATGCCAGCTTTTATGAATGTTTAGGCACAGCTTGGGACATCTACAATCTTTTATGCAACGCAAAAGAAAACCATACAAGTCAACGGCATATCTTCAGTCCCAGCCTATGAACACCATCATAATTTACAGAAGGCTTCAGACTCCTAACATATCCTTTATGAACTCTATTTCCCACTTGAATATTTAGCTTGGTTGCTTTAATTTTATATAACATGAAATTGGACTGGATGATCTTGTAGACCCTTTCCAACCTTGGTGATTCCACGATGCTATGATTCTAAAAACTATATAAATCTATAAGTCTGTTTTTTTTCTTATTTACTGCATACACAATGTATTTTCAGAGACAACCACTATGTTTGCTTGGAGTTGCTGCTCAGCTGATCTTAACTTTTCTTTAGATGAAGAAATATGTTTATCATTGTGACAAACATTCTTTATTGCTAAATTTCACAATTGCCCTGACACTAGTGCCCCTTTAAATTATGGAGAAGAATTTGCTTGTGTCGAATTGTAGAAAGGATGAAGCAGCTGAGGGGAGCTAGATACAACAGTAATACTGGAATGGCATTGTTAGCTATTTCTTTGCTTTTATCAGTCAGCTTCTATTGCAGAAATGCCATTAAAATAAATGTCCTCTTGTCTGTGTATTTTGGGCACCAAATAGAATGATAATTCTCTCACAAAAAGTGGTGAATCACTCTCAGACTTTGAGCTGTATTTGTATATCAAACTGTACTTTTTGTACACAAAAATTATGACTGAAAAGATGTGAAAATAGATTTCTAAAATAGGGGATGGATTTAGCTTATGTAGTCCCTTTTACTATAATTCACTCACATCCCTTCACACATGGCATTCTTCTTGGAATCACAGGGTGTGCAGTGGAAAACTAAGCTCTTTTCACAATAGGACATATCTGTTTTGCCAAAATGACATAATAGTCTTGCATTAGTAAGATGAAAGGCTTTCATCTTGCTCAGAGACACACATACTATAGTCATTTCAATAGATGAATTGTCAAACTGCTCAAGAGCATGAGTTTTGACATATAGACAAGTAGTTGCCTTGGGAAGCTCTAATACGGTGAGACTGAGATACAGGAGGATGCAGAACTGACTAATGCAAATACAGCATTTTAGACCTATTAGATGCAGAGAGGGGGGAAGCCATGGTAGTTTCTGTGAGAAATAAAATAAAACTGTAGCTATTGAAAAACTAAAACCCCTTCACATTTAATCAGAGACCTTGCTCAAACTCATCCTCATGAGATTGGTCCCACTGGTAAATATTTAATCAGTTACTATGGTTACGTCAGCCTCCATTCCTGCGTAGTCCTTTGACTGACCAAGAGAATACAGTTCTGTTGCATATGACATGGACTAACCTATTACAGTTTCATAAAAGGAGTTTAAAATAGCATAAATTTTAAATTTAAATTATCCTAAAATATTACCATACTATAGTTTTTTCTGAGATAAAATTTTAAAGTTCAATATTTAAAATACAAAGGCTTATCTCCAAGATATAAAAGTATTGAAGATGCTTTCCATAAAGTGTGAAACATACTACATGTTTACATTAAAACTTGGACTGATGCACCGAGTTAAATTAAAAAAAAAAAATTACCCTCTATATATACAGCTTCAGCTGATATTGGTATTGATATCTGTGATATAGCCCTCGTGTCTACTTAGAATCTGTGTCTTTAGATTGCCTTAATTTCTCCGATTTGGAAACCTCATGCTTTACGACATGGGAGAAATCAATGCAGTTTTTGTAAACTCCCTGATTGATTAACTTTTGTTGACATATGATAGAAATGTCAGGCTTTTTTTTCTTTTCCTTTTTATCCCTTTGTAATCAACAGTCCTTAGAGAATGAGCATAGCAAATTCTAGGACACCAGTACAAAATCATTTGTTTTAAACTTCTCAGATCAAAAGAGCACTGAAGAGGATTAAATATGGAAAATGTTAATGACCTTTTGGTAACCTCTGACATGGTAGTAAAGGAAAAAATATAAAGAAAACATATTTTTAAAAAATTCTGTGTAAATTGGAATATTAACTGTGAGTATAAGACATTGATTCATCCTTTTGTTGGCGTTTTGCTTGGAGTTCACTTCTCATTAAGAAAAATACATAGATAAAATACAATATTTACTATGTCAAGTCCTTATAATTCAGGACTTTGTAGTGGCAAAGCTGTATACTCGGCTTCAGTTATATTATGAAGAACTTTTTAAATGTTTTCAAAATTGTTCTTGTCATGATCATAGCTGAGTTATAATAGTTTTATTATATTCTTCAGCTGACTGTAATTATAACTCAGATGAAAACCAACCCTGAATAACCTAGTCTGAATATTAATCACCATAAATAATGCAAGTTTATTATTAATATTGTTGCAAAGAAACAGGTTTGTTTCTTTATTGTTGTTGTTTTCTTTTAAAATTAATCTTTTAAAAATTCTCAAACTAGAAGTAGATAACTTTGTAAGATGAATTAAAGTCATCTACCTTCCCACTGGAGAAGATCTGACACCTGCAAAACGTGATTTCACTAGTTTATTAAGTTTGCAACAGCTTTTACAGCCAAGTGACGCTAGAGTGACCATCTTTTTTTTCATCCTTAATTACCATTCAAGAGTATAAAGAATTTTTTGCAAGCAAAAGATCTGAACCTTTCAGTGTTTTTATTAGTTTAACCTTACTGAACTTTGTCTCATTTACAGACAGCTCACTAAAATCAGTAATATAAACCAATATTGAGAAAGATTTCAAAATAATATTCTAAATTTAACTACTGCAAAACAAATTAATAGTAAACTTTTCTGTCCTTGATAATAGTTCTAAAATAATGTTCAACTAGTCATACTAAGATTATCACAAATCTGCTTCAGCTGAGCTGAAATTTCTTGAACTGCATAATTGTAGGTCTGAAATCTTCATAAAGTACTACCTGAGGGAAAGGGCTATTCCTTAAAATGTGCTCATTTATAACCCAAATTATCTAAAGGTATGAACTCATATGAAGTTACCAGGATTTTGTTGAATTAACTGTACACCAATTATATCATCTTCATATTGACATCATCATTATTACCCCATTAGTTTGGAACATAAAGTAGCAATACATAGCCACATCTCCAGAAAGTTTTACTGAAATGTTGTTTAGCCTCAACAATTTTCTGCTCACTGTAACCATTTTAAGCACATCCCACTGAACAGTACTGTAATCCAACAAGTCAACACATTACAATGCTTTCTTGTTTATTTTCAGAGCAGCAAAAGGAATCATTTCTACAACTTCTCCCTCATAAGTTCATAAGTGACACTCAGAATTTGTATATTTCTATCACAATCACCAAAGTCTTAGGATAGTGAATACCTGCAAAATGCATATAAATGTTCCCTTCTACCTGATAATTATTAATGTAATCTGAAATCTCTAACTGTCAACTGTTTAGGAAAAAAAAAGAAAGTTTTGTTTGAGGCATACCCTACGTTAGTTTACATTGTACCAGGAGGTAGTTTTAATTCTGATGACAGTACCACACAATGGAATGGGAATATTTTTCAGTTATGTTATAAAAACGTGGTCTCTAGGCACACAAAGAAACACAGGGAGCCAAAGGCAGGAGGGAGACCCCAAATAATGCCCTTCCCTGTCTTCTCCCAAGCCAAAACCAGGATCCATCAGCCTCTGGCTATCATGAGCAAGGAAACAGCTTTCCTAGTAACCTTTGAGGTGAGGGAACACATGACAGGACTTAGGGAAAGAATCCTCTTGAGACTGTATGAAGTTTTTTATGACATCTTCAGGGGAACTGAAAGTGGGGAAAGGGATAGGTCAAGGTAGTCTGGGGACGATCAAGCATAGGAAAAAATAGACACAATGGGGTAAAAGAGGCTGGTCACTTAAATGAATATGTCAGTACATTTCTCCAGCTTGCCCTTCTCATCATCAGCACATCCCATCTTATCATCTTTAATACAATGCTTTTCTTGGGTAAAGGCTTTCTATTCTGTGTGCACATGTGTATATATAGGAGCCCAAGTGCAGTAATGATGGTCACTCCATGGGAAGGAGGGCCCAGGAGTTCATGACACCTGCAAATGAATGTGGATGTGTGAGTACATGACCATAAGCAAAAATCAAGATGGACTAGCTGGTGTGTAGGTAAACTGGTCTAAGAAGCAGGAGAGCAGATCACTAACAGAAAAATCACAGGGAATCAGTTAGCTACTGGGGCACCGAGGCTCTCTCACCCATCCCTATGTATGTGTATGTGTGTGCATGTGTAATTGTGTGCATCTGTGTATGCAACTGTACTAGTTACAGGAGCAGGGCTGCAGCTCTTGGGGGCTGATATGTTCAGATGCCAGCAGCAGAGAAGACCGGGATCCAGGAACTGCTACTGGGCACATCAAATGTCTAAGCCTTGCTAATGGTGTATTCTACACTGAACAAATACATGCATACATTTTCACTGGTAGAAAGGTACCCATACCTGTACTCATATTGCCAGCCACACTGATTAAACAGACATGCACAGCACTCACACAAACACAACCAACAGCAGTGGTACCATAACGCTTTCTTCTTTGGACAGGACAAAGGTCTTCTGGTGAAAATGTTCATATACAATGGCTGCTCTGAAAGCAATATTCTCTGTTTTGTTATGTTGGCCCACAATGTCAGAGGTGGATGCTGTTGCTATGGCAGTAGAGATCGAACCTCGCCACCAATGTTCTGTTCCATTTTGTCGCCATGTGACAGATGGCAGCAGAGGGACAGTCGGACAAATTGGCATCTGACATGTGAGTGCATATGAAGCAACGGTATAGAATCATAGAATGGTTTGAGTTGGAAGGGACCTCAAAGGTCATCTAGTTCCACCCCACTCCAGCAGCCAGGATTGCCAATCAATAGATCAAGTACTAGATCAGATTGCCCAGGGCCTCATCCAACCTGGTCTTGAACACCTTCAGGAATGGGGCATCCATAGCCTCTCTGGGCAGCCTGTTCCAACACCTCATCATCCTCTCAGTGAAAAACTGACCCCTGAAATTTAATCTAAATTTAAGCTCTTTTAGTTTAAAACCATTCCCCCTTGTCCTATCACAGTCTACTCATGTAAAAAGTTGATCTCCCTCCTGTTTAAAATCTCACTTTTAATATTGGAAGGACACAAAAATATCTTCCAAGAGCATCCTCCAGGCTGGAAAAACCCAATTCCCTCAGCCTTTCTTCATGAGAGAGGTGCTCCAGCCCTCTAATAATCTTAGTGGCCCTCCTCTGCACCCTCTCCAAAAGATCCATAACTTTCCTGCGCTGGGGGCCCCAGACCTGTATGCAATACTCCAGATGAAGCCTCACAAAAGTAGAGTAGTAGGGGACAATCACCTCCCTGTCCCTGCTGGCCAGTTTATTTTGATGCAGCCCAGGATACAATTGGCCTTCCAGGCTGCAAGTGCACACTGCTGACTCATGTTAAATCTTTCTTCTGCCAGGACCCCTAAGTCCTTCTTGGCTGGATTGCTATCAATGTGTTCTTCTCTCAGCCTGTATACGTACCCCGAGCCAAGTGCAACACCTTGCATTTGGCCTTGTTGAACCTTCTTTGGTTTACATGGGCCCATCTTTCAAGTTTGTCAAGGTCCCTTTGGATCTCATTCCTTTCTTCTATTGTATCAACTGCTTGGTGTCTGCAAACTTGATGAGGATACTCAATCCCATCATCTATGTCATTGATAAAGATGTTAAAGAGTACTGGTCCCAAGGCAGACCCTTGGGGGACAACACTTATCACTGGCCTCCACCTGGACATAGAGCCACTGACCACAACCATCTGACTGAGACCATCCAACCAATTCCTTTTACACTGAAAGTCAGTGTATGTCATTGAATTTCTCCATGTGGAAAAAAATGGCACTCACTGGCATTCATTGAGACTTGCCAAACGTTTACTGAGCCCAAACGGTGGCTGTGAGCATAGTGAGGTAGTGGGTGGTGTGTTTCAAAAGTGGTGTTAATGGTGTGAAAGACCATCCATACTCCAAATGGCCATGTAGATTTTTATCGTTGCAGCTTGCAGGCTCTTTTTCATCACTGATGAAAATTTATAGCTAATGGTGAAGGTTAAACTGAAAAACTGGAGAATGGGGTGATAGCTAGCCTGCCCATGACAAGGTGTGGGATAGCATACCTAAGTTAGAGGGACAAGAGTTGGCAGGGGCCCTCAACCTGCTGCATCTTATGGTGATAAAGGCAACAGAGAAACTAAAGATATATACTTCAAAGGAATTATGGAGTCATCCTGCAAGAAGGTGCAAGACCAGCTGCCCAGCTGAAGTTCCTCCACACCAGTGAATGGAGCTTGGGAAACAAACAGGAAGAACTGAAAGCCACCATCTTCTGGGAAACCACAATTTAGTTGCCATCACCAAAACGTGGTGGGATTATTCCCATTACAGGAATGTGGCTCTTGATGGCTACAGGCTGTTCAGAAGGGACAGGTGAAGGAGTGGATGAGGTGTTGCCCTCTACATCGAGGAAGGAATGGAGTGTGAAGAGCTCTCCCTTAAGAATGGCCATGATCAAGTCAAAAGCCTACAAGTGAGAGCTAGAGAAAGAAGCAACAAAGCCAGCCTTGTGACTGGTGTCTACTACAGGCTGCCTGATCAAGTGGAGACTCTTGATGAAGCCTTCCTCCAGCTACAAGAGGCATCACGATGGCAGATTCTTGTCCTACTGGGGGACTTTAATCACCCTGACTTCTGCTGGAAAACTAGCCTAATGAGTTGTAGGCAATCCAGAAGGCTCCTGGAATGTATTGAGGATAACTTCCTGAGCCCCAGTAATAGACAGCCCAAAAAGGGGGGTTGAAATGCTGGATCTGTTTCTCACCAATTCTAGTGAACTGATTAGTGACATCAGGATTGCAGGCTGCTTGGGCTGTAGTGACCACGCAGTGGTGGAGTTTACACTCTCGAGGGATATTGGGCAGGCAAAAGGTAAAATCAGGAAGCTTAATTTTAGGAAAGCCTAATTCTGGCCTTCCAGATTCCAGGGATTTAGTCAACAGTTTTGTTGGCTAAATCCCCTGGGAATATGTCCTCAAGGACAAGGGAGTTTTTATTTTTCATTTTTATTACCCTGTGTAATAGATTTGAGGCTCTGGACCTTGAGGGAGAAGTGAATGAGGATGTAGTGGAAGGTCCAACCATGAGGTCATCTAGGGCAAAGGAGTTGACTCCATGCCTCAAAACTGCCTCTGCCAAGAAGGAAGGTAGAGTAATTGTCACAGGTGTTTCCCTTCTGAGAGGAACAGAGGGCCCTACATGTTGGCCAGACTCTACCCGTAGGGAAGTGTACTGCCTACATGTGGCTCAGGTCAGGGGTATTTCTAGGAAACTTCTTAGTCTGATTCACCACTCTTATTATTATTTCTTAGTGATAGTTCAGGCTGGCAGTGATGAAGTTGATGTGAGAAGCCTGAGGTTTATCAAAGAGGACTTCAGGGCATTGGGGTGGTTAGTTGTTGGAGCAGGGGTACAGGTGATGTTTTTCTCTACCCTTTCAGTGGCAGCAAAGGATACTGAGAGGAGCAGGAAAACCAATCTCATAAATATATGGCTGAGAGGCTAATGCAATTGCAGGAATGTTGTGTTTGTTTTGTTTTGGTGGTTTTTTTGTTGTTGTTGTTGTTGTTGTTTGTTTGTTTTTACCATTGGATGGTTTACTTGGCACCTGGCTTGATGGCTGCAGATGGGTCTCACCTGTCTCAAAGGGGGAAACAGATCCTAGCCCAGGAGCTGGCAGGGCTTGTTGATAGGGCTTTAAACAAGGTATGAAGGGGAGAGGGGATAAAACCAGGTTTACTACAGATAAGCCTTGGGGAATGATGATGGGGTTGAGGATGAGACGAGAGTCTCAGCTGAAGTGCACACACACCAATGGATGCAGCATTGGTCCATCACGTGGCAGGTAAACTATGACTTATCTGCCATTACTGAAACATGCTGGGATCACTCCCACAACTGCAGTGAGGCAATGGATGGCAATAAGCTCTTCAGAAGGGAGAGGCAAGGAAGGAGGGGTGGTGGCGTGGCTGTCTGTGTTAGAGAGAGTTTCGATATTGGTGAACTCAGGACTGGGATTTATAAGGTTGAATCTCTGTGGGTAAGGATCGGGGGAGGACCAACAAGGCTGACATCCTGGTAGAGGTCTGTTCTAGACCACTTAACCAGGATGAAGAGACAGATGAGTTGTTCTATGAGCAGCTTGCAGATGCTGTGTAATTGCCAGTCCTTGTTCTCATGGGGGACTTCAACTTCCCTGATATATACTGGAAATATAATATACAGCAGAAGAAGCAGTCTAGGAGGTTTCTAGAGTGTGTGGCAGATAACTTCCTTATGTAGCTGGTAAGAGAACTTATCAGGGGAGGTGCCCCGCTTGACCTGCTGTTCACAAACAGAGAAGGACTGGTGGGAGACGCAGAGGTCAGGATCTGTCTTAGGCAAACAGACCACAAAATGGTGAAGTTCTCTATTCTTGGTAAAGTCGGGGGGGGTGGGGGGGGGGGGGCATGGGACAGCAAAAGTGCTGCCTTGGACTTCCAGAAGGTGGATTTTGAACTATTTAGGACACTGGGAGGGAGTGTTCCTTGGGATTCAGTCTTGAAGGGTAAAGGGGTCCAGGAGAGGTGAGCGTTCCTCAAGAAGGAAGTCTTTAAGGCATAGGAGCAGGCTGTCCCCCTGTGTCATAAGATGAGCCAGTGCTGAAGAAGATCAACATGTATGAACAGGGAATATTTCCTGAGGCTCCGGGAGAAAAAGAGAGTCTACCTCTTGTGGAAGAAGGGATGGGCAACTTGAGGCAAATACAAAGAAGAAGTAAGGATATGCAAGAAAAAGAAAGGTGAAATCCCAGCTTGAATTCAACTGGGCAACTGTGGTAAAACAGAACAAAAAACTATTTTACAAATATATTAACAACGAGGGGAGGGCTAAGGAGAATCTCCAGCCTTTACTGGCACAGTTGGGAATGTGACCACTAAGGAGAATGAAAAGGCTGAAGTTCTCAGTGTCTTCTTTGCACCTGTCTTTAAAAGCCAGATCATTTATCATCAGAGTACTCTGCCCCTGACCTGGAAGTCTGGGATGGTGAGCAGAAGAAACCCCTACAATTCAGATGGAAACAGTAGAGACCTACTGCACCACCTGGACTGTCACAAGTCCATGGGCACAGATGAGATCCACTCGAGGGTGCTGATAGAGCTGGTGGAGGTGATTGCCATGCCGCTTTCCACCACCTATAAGCATTTTTGGTCAGCCAGAGAGGTCCTGGATGACTGGAGCCTTGTCAATGTGACTCCCATCTACAAGAATGGTCATAAAGAGGATCCATGGAACTGCAGGCCCATTATCCTAACCTTGCTGCCAGGAAAGGTTATTTAATAGATCATCTTGAGTGAGATCACATGGCATGTGAGGGACAGCCAGGGGATCATGCCTAGCCAGCATGGGTTCATGAAAGGCAGGTCCTACCTTATCAACTTGATCTCCTTCTATGATAAAGTGACCCACCTGGTGGATGAGGGAAGGGCTGTTGATTTTAGCAAAGCCTTTGACACTGTCTCCCACAGTATTCTTCTAGAGAAGCTGGCAGCCTGTGGCTTGGAGATGCACACTCTTTGTTGGATAAAGAACTTGCTGGAAGTACAAGCCCAGAAAGTGGTGGTGAATGGAGTTAAATCCAGCTGGTGACCAGTCATGAGTGGTGCTTCCCAGCAGTCAGTGTTTGGGCCAGTCCTGTTTAATATCTTCACTGATGACCTGGATGGGGGGATTGACTTCACCCTCAGTAAATTTACAGCTGACATCAAGATGGGAAGAAATGTTGATCTGCCTAGGCCTTTCAGAGGTATCTGGACAGGCTGGATTGATGGGCTAAGGCCAATGAGAAGAAGTTCAACAAGATAAGTGCTGAGTCCTGCATTCTGGACACAACAGCCCCAGGCAACACTACAGGCTTGGGGCAGAGAAACTGGAAAACTGTATGGAAGAGATGAACCCAGGGGTGCTGGTCGACGCTCAGCAGTATGCCCAGGTAGCCAAGAAGGCCGATGGCATCCTGGCTTGTATCAGAAATAGTATTGCCAGCAGGAGAAGGGAAGTGAACATGCCCCTGTACTCAGCTCTGGTGGGACTGCATCTTGAGTTGTGGATGCTCAGTCACTAGGATTATTCAAAGTTATGTTAGACCGGTCTTTGGGAAAACTGACCTAGTGAAAAATGTCCAGCTTCTGGCAGTAGCATTGGACTAGATGATCTTTAAAGGTCCCTTCCAATCCAAATAATTCAGTTATTTTATAATTAGTATATATTCAGCCATAGTGTTACCATGTATGCCAGATAAACGTATCTCTGTATACTAGTATCGGAGATGGTTAAAGCCATATTCCAAAGTGCTCTACGGCTCATGATCATCACAAGAAGAATAAATCCAGTTCTCACACTCACTCTCTTCCCTAGAAGTTTGTTTTTTTGAATGACTGGTTTAAAGTGTAACTCTTTTAAAGAAACATCACACTTCTGTTCCTTCTTTATGATTTCTCTTTCTTAAAGCCTTCCTCTTATAACACTACAGCTTCTCAGAATTGGCTACTGAGCTACTACTATCAGATACTTCCTAAGGTTTTGCACTAGTATTCTGTGATTATTTTACAGGCTTTGAGAGCTTTGTACATAGTAGAAGATCTATAAAAATAAGTTCAGTGACATTCAAAACTTACTTTGCTCGAGAGGATGTCCATATACTCCTTGAAGGATCATAAGGAGGGTATTTTAAACAATTTTTGTGAATATATACAATTTGTTTCATAGTAAGAAATAATATCTAATAACAATAAAATGTAATAAATAAGAACAAAACTAGTCCATAGAGAGAGAGAGAAAAGAAATTCAGGTTCAATGAAGGTAATACAGTAAGAAAACCCCAAACCAGAAAAAGTTTGACTTAAGCTTTTGCTGCATTTTAATGCTTTAGATGAAAGGTTTGTACCTGGCAAACTGCAACTGAACTTCAAAAACTTAGTACTGGAGGAAGTTAAAATCTTTCCAACGTGTTATTTCAATGGAAAAGGGAGAGTTAAGAGAGTTGAATATAAGGAATTTTGTTGATACCTTAGATTAAATCACATTCTGATTTCTCTTGATTAAGGAAGAAAAAACTTAGCACATAAAAAATCTTCTCCAGTCATAAATGGTTTGTTCTGTGCACAGTATATTATAGTTCCATAACATACAAAAAAGATACATATGTTTTATTATGCTAATAAGTGAAAGATATCCTGAAATTATCTAAGTAAAACTAAACCAAAAATCAGCAAAACAAATACATCTTACCACTTAGAGTAAAAATTCAGAAATTGTAACTGAAATTTTGTCAGGCTATGTATGTAGCAATTATTTCATTTGTAACTTCCTCAGTATCAGTTATATCCTGGGCAACTGAAAGGTGCCACATATCGGATGGCCAAACACAGCTGTCATACTGCAAAATGAAGAGGGTCTTGATCAGCTCATCCATGTGAATTGGTGAATTACAACCAAGGAACTTTATACGGAGTTGAATATCAGTTTCAATGAGTTGGAAATGATGGTGGCAATGTTGGAATATCACAAAGACTCCAACAGGTGGGTCACATGAATGCTCACAAAGGAACAGAAAGAAACTGTATGCAATTCTGTTGAGGACCTGTAGAACCAATACGATGCTGAAGGTGGCATTTTCCTGGACTGCATCATTATCTGTGACGAGACATCACCACTATGAACTAGAGTCAAAATGGCATCCCATTGAGTGGCAACGTGTAAATTCTTCATTGAAGAAAAATCAAGACACGGCCCTCAGCAGGTAAAGTCCTGTGCACTGTCTTTTAGGACAGACAAGAAAGGGATGATTCTTCTGGATTTCCTGGAACCCAGACAAACCATCTGCTCTGACCAATACATCACAAAACTGTCTAAGCTGAAGGCTCAAACTTGCAGAATGAGGCCAGAGAAGAAGACAACATTTCTCATTCAACACTATAATGCCAGTTCCTACACCATCTGAAGACCATGGAGCACTTTGCCAGGCTTTGCCGAACTGTCCTACCACGCCCACTGCATAGTCTGGATTTGGCATATTCTAACTTCCATTTGTTCTGGCTGATGAAATCTGGACTGCATGGGCAACATTTTCTTGGAAATTATATAGTCATTGCGGCTGTGATACAGCAGGTCACATATGCCAGTGCAGATTTTTATGAGCACAACATGTAGACTCTTATTCAATACTGGTGAAAATGTACATCTAATGAGGGTGAATATATTGAAAAAACAGTGTTTTGTGTTTGAGAATTTATTCGGTGAAACAGTGTTATGGTGCTCCTAGTATCTGTTGCAGTTTCCATGGAAATAAATAGGAGGCATTACTTTCAGAGTGACCTACATACATTCCTATCTAAATGGAGAATTTAATTACTAGCTTAGATTTAGATAAATAATTTTTATGTGCTTAAATGTAATACAAGTAAGACACCCTCTGTAGTCATGTGAAACCTGGAATGTAACCTATCGTTCAAAAGATATAAATGTTTTTGTTTGCTCAACATTATGAAGTCAGACACTAGAATATCCCGGATTTTCCCTTTGTTTCCTCCTTCCTTTCTTTCTTCCTTTCTTTTTTCCTTCCATCCTTCCTTCTTCCCAAGACCCCTTAACCTGTTCTCTAAGTATATCAAAAGTACTGAATGCCATACCCTAACAATTATCATTGTAGATAGGCCTTCAGACAGAAGGCACCCTGAAATATTTATGAAAACAAGGAAGGAAAATATTCCCATCTTCCAGTCACTTGCCTCCTTTTGCCTTTAGTGAGAAATAAACGTAGGGCATTGTCTCGGTGAAAACTCCTGATTGTAGAATCACATATAAATGATCCAGCAGTATGTCAAAGGGCTTCCATTACTTTTAAATGAGTGGGTTTTGCCTTTGTCCTGGAAGGACTATAATAGAAAAGTAGATTCACTTACTTAGTGGTTACAGTCTATTATAAGACACTATGGATTAGTAGTGGCTAATGCCATTTTTTGAGGATCTTCTCAATGTGCTTGACATTTACCTTGAATTAACAGAATTTAGAGATGAAAGTGGGAGAGAGCAGAAGACAAAAGCTCCATTAGCTTCACCACTCACTTCCTGCCCATGAACTATGCTTCTTACAAACACATTTTCTAGTACATAGTGCAGCCTAGTTTTAACTGTGCCAAAGCAGTGAGATTCCATCACTCTGCTGGGATCACTCAATGCTGCTAATTGGCTTGCAAGAGCCAATATTGTGAAACTATAGAGTTGAAGGGCAAAATTTAATTTCTGACCTTTTATTTTATTTCTGTTATTTGAAATGATTTCACTGCAGTAAGACTACCTGAAATTTTTCAGCTTTCATTCAATTTTCCTTGAATTACATCAACTTTTACCTGGCTGTGCTATAGGAAAATTGTGTAGGCCTCGAAATATATATGATATTTAGAAAATACAGTCATCTCAAAGACAAATGGTTCATAAAAAGTATAGAATATTCTGTCATTGGAAAATAAGCCAAATGAAGAAATGAATATAAGAGAAATCTTCTGCAAAAATCATCTACAGGTCTATATGCAATATATCAAGCTGAGCAGTGTAACCAGAGAATTGTCCTGAGCTTTTCTCAATACAATTTATTTTACACTATTTTACACAACTTTTTACCTACTACCAGTATTTCCTTACTAAACTAACATCTAAAAGTTTCTTGAAAACTTTCGGGGACAGTGGCTCAACCATTTCCCTTGGAAGCCTGTTCCAGTACCTGACCACTCTTTCAGAGAAGCATAAAAATAAGATGCAGGCTCTCCAGTTGCCTTGGGATCTTCGGAAACATCAGGTGAACTATCTACTCCGTTTGATTAGACACACACTCTGTCTTCCATATGACAGGCATCACATCTTACTACATGTGCAAATTATGCATGCTTAATGCAAAAGTGTACACTACAGAAAAATAGAGATAATTACATGGTCAGGAACCTTATCAGTAAGTCTACTACAGTTTCATGGTAACATGATAACTTCAACCAAGCAACGGTCTGAACACATATATGCAATGTTAATAAACCCTGCACATTTTAGTACATTATTTTCTCTTTTGCTCTATTTAAAAAAGAAATTAAGAAAAAAAACCACAGCACTAAAAAAAGTATTTCAGTATTCTTGATTTACCTCCAGTGTTAAGTGGAAGAATGTTTGTCTTCATCTGTGTTTTCTTTCCAGTCTAAACTCTGCATATTTTAGAGGATGGGGGAAAATAATCTTGTTCTATCTATAAATAAAAATGTTCTTATCAGCCTGTTTCACTTATTCTTGCTTGGTTTCCTGGATCTCCGATAGTGGGTAAAAACTGAATTAAAGCCAGAGACTGCATGCAGAAATCACTGTTTTCTTATGAAGGCAGAAATGCTGACTTCCTCTTTTACCTTGCTGCTCAGGGACATTGAAGATTTCTAATGCTGTCTTTGAATCATAAGCTTTTGGCTGTATCCTTCCCAACAGCCTGGACAGCCATCAGAAATACAAAAGCATGTGGAAATGCTGAACTCAAGATTTCTAGGAATTGCACTCCAGGCAAACATATGAGAGCATTACTCCTGTGAGCAGGCTATTTCCTGTTATCTTCAACTGGTATCGGTGGTAGAAGGGAATTCACGTGCGAGAGGCAACATAGAATGATTCTGTCCAAAATCAAATAATTACACATCTCTGTGTTTCACTTCATTAACTGTACTGAAGGGAATCACCTGGTTTTGGATTTTATTCACCTCTTTATCTTCCACCTCCTGAACGCCTAGCTTCAGGTACATCTTCTTTCACTCTGGCTAGATGGGAGACAACATGTTTTTTTTAAAAGCATAAAACATATTTAAGTCAAAAATTCTTACCTTTTAAACACTTGAATATGACTCACAGGTGCTCAGATTGCACTAAACATTCACAAGAATGTCTCCAAAAGGAATTTATCTTTTACCCGCTAAAAAGAGTTTAATATTTGTTAAGAAGTAATTGTTTTGGGAGAAGTTTTGCACAGTCATCTCTGGATTTTAGAGCAAAAGCCAGAGGGAATTTCCATGATTTTCTGTACAAATCATATTCCTCTTTTTAATACCATGGTTTTGAGGCTTTAGATTGTCATAAAACCTTATTAGAATTTATTACTGAGCAATATTTAAACATTGCTGGAAAATCACTCAGTATTACTGCAATATCAGCTAACTGACATAGCCTGGTAGTATTTGTTTATAAAGAAAGACACTATATATGTTTGTAGTAAGTTATATCCTAAAAAATCACAGAGCATCTAGAGGTAATACTTACCTACACATCAAGTAAAGAAGACTGCTCACTAAGTCAGAAGTAAAGAAATCTGGGAATGTATGTATTTTTAAATGGTTCTTGAGATAATTTTGTATTAGTACACTAATGAGTGAATTAGTCAAGGACAGAATAGACTGGGATGATATGCCTGTCTCTCTGTTTTCCCACCCATCAAAAAAAAGCATTTCCCATTGCATATGTGTTCACGCACATGCATGCACATATCTTCATCTATTTGACCAGCCCTGAAGTGATTTAAAACACCAAAACAGCAGTAGAGTGGCAACAGTGCAGCTAATCCCTCAGCCATACTTTAGATAATAAATACATGTCAAAAACACAACTGTGCATGAGGTAAAACCATACATTGCCATATAAATACAGAGATTGACATAAGATAGATGAAAAAAATTGTTTAATTTTGTGCACTCTGAGTTCCATCAATGGTAAAAAAATCATTTGAATTATATTAAGAACAAGTGCTGTACTTAATCTGAACAGAGTTTACTTATGGTATTCAATTGTGTGTCTATATAGATAGATAGCATCAGATGTGTCCTCACAAGGATTATGGAATTACCAAGGAAATTGTCTATCTGAAAAGAGCCCCTATAACTTAGAAAGCACTGGAAAAGCTTTCTGTATTGTAGTTTTATTTGTGGAACTCTTTTCAGAATGGACAAGAGTAGGACTAATCACACTGTAATTGTAGATCTAATTTCAATATTGTGATTAAAGAAAACCAAATATGATTGTGGTTCATGACTGAAGGGGTCACACTGGTATTTATTCATCCAGTTTTATACTTTTTGTCACTTCCAGGTCACAGCAACAAGCCATTACTTTCAGAGAGAGAAAGAATGAATATGTTAATATTGTTCATAATCTTTGTTAAATTCTCTTTTCTTTTGCAGTCTCCTACAGCATCAATGTTACCAAGGCATTTTCTAGAACCTTTGACAAACAAAAGTATACAAACCATGTATATTCACCGGTGCACAAATAATTTATTAGTGACCCTTTTCCCTTTGAGAATGCTGTTAACAATATGCTTCTGCTTATTTAATTCCTGACCTTGTAGCAGCGTTGGGTTTCTTACTTTCCTTTCCCTTTGCATGTATAATGGTTTAGTTATAAACTTAAAAAGGCACATGTGGGAGGATATATATTCAATCACCTATTACAGGGATTGCTAGCAAACTAGCAAGGAGTACTGAGGAAAGAAATTGTGTCATCCCCACAAAACTAGCAGTTGATTTCATTATTAGGGAAGCATTTGGATTTTTCAGTAGTCATATGCTACATGCTTTTGACTATCTGAATAAAGACCTGTTTATCTCCAGGTGATTGACCAGACATTTAATCCTTAAATAATACTTTGCTACAGCAAATCATTTTCATTTTCTTAAATATAATATTACGACATTTCTGACAATGATGTATCCCCACAAACTAGAAGCAGAGGAAATAAGTGCCTGATTACATCTTTGATTTGGTAAGCAAGCCTTCAGCTTACTTCTGGCTCCTGCTCAGACTACAATGTACACACTGTCATACTTATGCAATAATAATTATCAGCTCTCCTATAAATAATGGTAGGCATTGGTTGAATATGCTTATATCTCCTACTAAATTTGCAACATGCTGATTTTATGCTCCAATAGTACAAGCATCACACCTAGCCTGGAGTCTAACATGTTTTCACCCTATTTGTATATTACTACAAATGCTCTTTTGATGTACGTAAAAAAGCAGTTTGGACAGGTGATAGCACTATTACATACTTGCATATGTAACTCTTTTTGAGTATCATACTATGTGTGAACACTATGGACACAAAGGAATACGAAGAGTGACCACATTATGCACTGCACTGTGACCACATACAGTGATCATACATCATTACCTTGTAGTAATTCTGAGTTGATAAATATACATACTGTTCTTTAAGAAATATGTAAGTTAAAATGGTTGTACTCCAAATGAAATACAAATTTAAACTGACTCTTCTCACACAAAATGAAGGGCCACCTTTGACACCAATATTAAGCAATTTTCACTCTCAATTAGACGCTAAATTTCTTCCCACCAGAGAATTAAATCCCTGACTCTCGGTTGTCATCTGACAAGACTTCAGTTAAAGGAAAAATATATCGCTTTGGACTTTCTATCCTGTTTACTTATATTGTGCCCATGTGCTCACGTCCCTTCTAGGTCTGATTTCCATAAAAGCACAAACTATTTATTAGGTGCTGAACAATCATCAGTACTGGGGCCTCCATGTATTACTGCAGTATTAATCCCAGCAGTACTACAGAGATAAAACAGAGTAAAACTACTGGCTTTAAGAATAAAAGTCATTGTGCTACCCCACTATGGAGTTATTTGTATACAGTTGTCTATTGTTCCTGGAACCGTAGCAGTAAAAAATAGTAAAAAACACCAATAGAAACACCACTGATTTCCAGCAGGCCTTGTAATCATGACTTGTCCCATTAGTTACTGCTGATGTAGGTTATATATGCAACAGATAGGACAACTATTGAATGTTTTTTTGTGTAAATGCAAATCTTAAATTTTACTTGTTTGATTATCCCAAGGGAAAGTTGGTGAAGATAGTGGCAGAATGGAAAAAACAACTGATTATGTATCGTTAAGATAGATGGCTGAAATATCAGAAAAGACAAAACATCACAACAATCCATATCCAAGTTCAAACTCAGATTCCCTTTAGTCTTCAAATAAAGTTGTTATCTTGAGGTTCTCTTTAAGCTTTGTCTGTCCTTACTGGGAAAAGGAAATGCAATATAAAGTTACTCACTGCCACAGGACTCTCCCTATTCTTTCCTCTCCTTCTTATATTCAAAGAAATTATTTTTTTGTGGGATTTCTGACTCACAGGAACTCTGCCACTGAGAAGAGAACAATGATCCTACAGGGAATTTTTCTCTCCCACATATATATGACTTTATGCAATATTCACCTGAACGCAAGAGCCAAAACTGCTGCAGTTCTGTTTCTTTTAGATTTCATTAATCAGTGTCTTATTCTATTGTCTCTTCCTATTAGCATTACTACCAAACTTTCTAAGTTAAGTTGCTAAATATTTGTTGCTGACATAGGTTCAAAGCAAAATGCATCAGACAGAGAATAAACTCATCTGATTTAAAAATAGTTTAGAGTTCTGTTTTCCAGATGCTGTGCAATAGCAGACCCCAGTGAATGAATAGAACAACTGTTCATCATAGTTTCTTTTAAGAATCTTCAAAGTTAACAGCAAAAAGACACTTTCAGATTAAATGTAATTCAAAAATTAGGGGATTGGATAGACAATAAAAAGTTAAAAACACTTCAAAAAAATCTGAAGATAATATATTGCTGTACAAAGTCAGTACTTGAGAAAAGACATGAAGTGTGAAAACTACTACAAAAAAAGAAAGCAATAAGTTAATAAGAAAATTACTAATAGACACATCACTATAGGCTGGTATTTTAAATATCTTTTTTTAGAGTTTCTTGTGATTATTACTATTATTATAATTATTGACTTTAACTCAAATATTTAGAATTAGGAATCAAGATTGCAGAATTGTCTAAAAAGCATGGTTCAATATAAATTTATTTTATTTTATTGATTTTATTATTTTCTAGAAAGATGAATGGTCTGTTTCACATGAAGCATTATTGCCCAGGAGTTAGATAAAAAGTTCTTTAATGCATTCTATGTAAATAATGAACACTCACCAGAGTTGCAAATTCTGTAAAAAAATTTTCTCAAGCAAAAGATATTAATCAGATCTGTTTGGTAAATACTTTCAATAGATGATTAGATACAACTAATTGATTGATAATTTCCTAAAATAAAAAAAACAATAAAATCTCGTGGTTTTGCTAAATTATTCCCAGATCTGAACCAATAAACATACAGAATCATAGAATCATAGAGTCATAGAATCATAGAATGGCTTGAATTGGAAGGGACCCCAAAGTTCATCAAGTTCCAACTCCCTTGCCACAGGGGGGAGATTTAATATTGTTAGTGTATTTAATTCTATGCAAAATCTGATATCTTCTCAACAAGATAATATTCCCACTAAAGATTACTGAGATTTTCTTTTAGTTCATTTTAAGCTGTGTTTAACATTTTAGCTAAGAATCTTAGAATCATAGAATGGCTTAGGTTGGAAGGGAACTCAAAGGTATTTGAGTTCCAATCCACCCACCACTGGCAGGGTTGCCAATCATTAAATCACATGCTAGATCAGGTTGTCCAGGGTCCCATCCAACCTAGCCTTGAAAACCTCCAGGGATGGGGCATCCACAACCTCTCCAGGCAGCCTGTTCAGGAACCTCACTACACTCTCTGTGAATAATTTCACACTGACATCTAAACTAAATCTCCTTTCTTTTAGTTAAGACAATTCCCCCTTGTCCTATCGCTATCTGTGTGAAAATTGATTTCCCTCCTGCTTATAATTTACCTTTATGTATTGGAAGGATACAATGAGGTCTCCCAAGAGCCTTCTCTTCTTGAGATTTAACAACCCCAGCACCCTCAGCCTGTCTTCCTAGGTGAGGTGCTCCAGCCCTTCAATCATCTTCATGACCCTCCTCTGGATCTTTTCCAACAGTTCCACATATTTTCTGAGCCAGCTGCACCAGACAGTGCTCTAGATGGGGTCTCACAAGGGCAGAGTAGAGAGGGAGAATCATACCCCTCTCTTTTGATGCAGCTCAGGATACTGCTGGCCTTTTGGGCTGCAAGTCTACACTGGTGGATCATGCTGAGATTATGATCTACCAGGTTCCCCAAGTCTTTCTTTGCAGGGCTGCTTTCAATGAGTTCTTTTCCCAGTCCATACAGATATTCTAGATTGCCAATTTGTACTTGGTCTTGTTGAACTTCTTTAGGAACACATGGGCCCACCTTTCGAGCCTTTCCAGGTCTCTCTGGAAGGCTTCCCTACTGAAATATCACCAGCATCAAGCAGCACTAATCTCTTCGCATATAGTTTGAGGGAAGACAGACACAGACACACACATAGGTCACTCTGAAAGTAACGCCTCCTATATATTTCTGTGGAAACTACAACAGTTACAAAAAGCACAATAACACTGTTTCATAGAACAAATTATCAGCTATAAAACATTAGTTTTCAATATAGTCAGCATCATTAGATGTACATTTTTACCAGTACTGAACAAGAGCATGCATGCTGCAGTCATGACAAACTGCATGAACAGAGGTGACCCATCACTTCACAACTGTTATGATGGCTTTGTTGCTTGGAAAATATTGCCCACAGAGTCAATCTTTTATTGGCTCAAACAAAATAAAGTCAGAATGCACCAAATACGCACTATACATTGAGGGTGGTAGGACAGTCCAGCCAAGTTGAAAATGTGCTCCACAGTCTTCAAACTGATATGGGGCCTGGTATTATAGCATTGCTATTTGTTTTCTTCTACTCTGGCCTGACTCTGCAAGTTTGAGCCTTCAGCTTAGACAGCATTGCAAAGTAGTGGTCAGAGTTGATAGTTTGCCTGGCTTCCAGGAAATCCGGAAGGATCACCGCTTTCTTGTCTATCCCAAAAGACAAAGCACATGACTTTACCTGCTGTGAGCTGCGTCTTGATCATTTTCTTCAATGGGGAATTCACACGTTGCCACTCCGTGGATTGCTGTTTTGACTCCGGCTCATAGTAATGATGTCTCATCACTGATAGTGATGCAGTCCAGGAAAATGCCACATTCAGCCTAGTATTGGTTCTACAGGTCATGTCAAATCTTCATTCAGTTTTCTGTTTCTCTGTGGGCATTCATGTGACCCACCTGCTGGAGGCTTTGCAATATTCCAACATTGCCACCATTGTTTCCAGTGCACTGAAGCTGATATTCAGCTCTGTACACAGTTCCCTGGTCATAATCTGCCAATTCACATGGCTGAGTTGATCAGGACTATCTTCATTTCATGGTGTGACAGCTGTGTATGACCATCCATGGTGTGGTTTGCTTATCACCATTGCTGAATCTGGCTACATATTTTTTTCCAGAATGAGGCATTTTGTAGCCATGTACATCTTGCAATAGAAATTTTAACAGTGTTAATTCAGCCATCTCTACACAGTAGAATATTGCCCTTGAAGAAGGAACTTAACATCTCTGTAATTAAGAGCATTAAGAATACTAATCTAATAGAGCAGTAAAAATAGCTGGTATGAGGAAAAGTTGAAAAAAATGGGACTTTTCAGCCTGGAGCAGGGAAGCCACAGAGGATATTTTATCAGTGTGTTCAAATATCTGAAGGGAGTATCTAAAGAAGACAGAGCTGGGTTCTTGTTGTCCAGTATCAGGACAAAAGGCAATGAACCCAAACTGAAACACAGGAAATTCTGTCTGAACATCAGGAAATACTTCTTTACTGTGATAGAGCACTGAAAAGAAGTAAGTTGACCAGAGAGGCTGTGGAGCCTTCTTTCCTGGAGTTACTCAAAAGCTTTCTGAATATAGTTCTTGTCAACCTGCTCAAGGTGACCTTGCTTGAGCAGGGGGATTGGACCAGATGACCAGAGTTCCTTTCCAACCTCAACCAGCTATGGTTCTGTGATTTTTACAAAAGCGAAAAACATATTTAAACTGCACAGAATTTGAAAAATATTCCTTCCAGTAATCAAGAATTACAGATGCGTGCATTTGAATTAACTACTGAGAGCCTGAAAAATGAACCAAACCTTGAGTAACATATTGACTGCCAGCAGAGTTAGAAAGGCATACGTTGACATCAACAGACTGAATATATCTTGAGGCTGTCCCTCTCTACATGCTCATGTCTAAGCCTGTGCACTAACTCTCTGTGACTGCTTTGTGGCAGAGCAAAAGAGTAATTGACATTCCAGTTAACACAGGCTGAAAAATGACCTTGATTTTTCACTTTGTCCCTGGCTTAGCAGACTCTGAGGGTCAGGGAAGGTCACTTGATTCAAAATCTGCCAATACTGCATCCTAACAAACACCAACAAAATGAGTGCAACACATTATTTATTCTGCTGTGTGCTAGTACAATGTATTCACACTCAAATGTTAAAAAAATATGACAAGTTCAGCTTTTGTATTTAAACGTATTCCCTGTATAGTCTCATTTTAAACTCTATTTTACATTATGTGTATTCAAAAATCTGTTCTGGACAATGCCCTGGCAAACAGGACAGTTTTGATGGCAAGGTGCCTAGTTTTTGTGATGCTGTGGTGTGACAAACTGGCATTTCTCTGTCAGTTTCACATCTAAAAAAGGAGTGATTCTCAGTCAGACATGAAAATTAATGATATCATCTGTAGATTAGGCCTGATGTTATTTTTGACGTGCTTAAAATCAAGTTATTATATTTTCCCCACACTTTTTCCATACTTCTTTAGTATCATGAGAAAGTGTACAATGACCACATGTAAACACTCAAAGAAAGAGATAGGAATACATCATACATTGTGTAGGTGGCAAATGAGACATTTGATAACTGGAAAACCCTGTCAGAACTGAGAAATGTAATGCTTTTTCTAAAACAGTCACTATTACTGACCTTTACATGGTCACAACTCTGGTGTTTTTTTTTTTTTTTGTTTACTATAGATTTCCTTCCAGCATTGAGAAATAGAAATCTCTTTACTTTTAACAGAGGAATAAATTTTAGTTCAAAATTTGGCAATAATGAAAGGGATGTCTGGAAAAATCTGCTGTAGAACTGTGTTGAACAAATTAAAACACATACATGGAAAACAAGCAAATGTTTGAACCCATTCTTACCTGTGTTACTTTATGTCTAATGATATTTAAAATCCCAAGCAATACTCTACTTTATGAAAATAATTGAATATGTCCTATGCTGTTTAACTTAGTGCTGGATGTGGAAAAAAAAGAAAGAAAGGAAAGAAGGAAAGAAGGGAAGAAGGGAAGAAAGAAAGAAAGAAGAAAGAAAAAAAGAAAGAAACCCTAGCTAAAGTTACTCAAAACTTCTTAAACATGAATAAAATTGTCTATGGATTAGCAGAAGGGAATTAAAACATGCATGATAAATAAAAAGAGATTGTAGAAAGCATCAAAGCCTTGAATTTTGATGCAATAATAGGTTTGGAAAAGGAACACAGGAACTGGTTTGAAAGGAGACAGTGTAGGAGTACTAGTATTTATGGAGTTAAAATTGTAAAACTAACAAGTGTAGAGATATCCACAGTAGTCAGAAGAAGCAAAGCTTCTTAACATGGCTTGATAGCAGTGAATGACTGAAGAAAAGTCTTGGATTCTGCCTCCAAATCCCAGCCCTGTGAAAATTCAGGCACACTAGGAAGACCCAGAGGTAAGAAGCATAGATGAAAAAGAATTGGCTGGAGGAATAGAAGGGGTGGGTGTTCTGTGCATTTGCTGCCTAGAGTTGATGATTAGCATAATTAATCTATCCTTTGCACTGGCCCAGAGGGGCAGTGATGCACCTGGTGAATTGAGTGATTGAGTAAACTAAAGGAGGGAATTGCTAACATGGCTACACTAGTCTCTGTGAATGGCAGCCAGGTGCTTTCAGCTCATCATAGCTGTCTATGTCTTGGGGAGAAGAGAGGAATGTGATTTGACTGCTTATGACCTGAACCAAGTCCTGCAGAGTTCATAGATGGGAATGCAATGACTGCACAAAGTGGAAAGAGACGGTCTGCCTGATGGGGAAGCTGGTAGAAATCAGTAACTGATCAGCATCTTTCTGCAGAAGTATGTCATATTACTTCTGGGCATGGAGGAATCTGTCAGTTCAGCCTTCCCTTTTTTTTTTTTTTTTTTGTTTGTTTGTTTGTTTTGTTGTTATTTTTTTTCTTTTTCTCCCTATTTTCATCCATTTTAAAACCAAACTCCTAAAAGAACTGCATGTGGCAATACTCTTTAAAACACAAGGGTTAAATTTAAATAATAGGATCTTAGCATTAAAAAATTGAGGTGAGTAGTGTTGGAACCTCCATAAGAACTTGTATCTAATGACCATCACTTTACACATTTGTAGATCTTGTTCTTCATTAAGGTTAAGGTCTTCAAAATTCTGTCTGATGTGTAGATTCAGGAAAACCTCTGTTTTAAGGGTGCCTCAAAAGCATGCCATGGATCACTAAAAGTAAAAGATTCAGTCATTGTACATTGCTATAAGAAATATGAGGTGTGATTTTTTTTATTGTTGTGAACTTCAAATGACTCAGTTTGCTATTTCTTTTAAACCTTCATAAACAAATTTAACTTAAAAATAACAGTAAGAAAAAAAATCTGAAATGAAACCAGTTATTTAGTTTCCTACTTCAAGCTGGAAGTTTATAGGCACGTGTAATGAAAAGCTTAGGAAGAGAAAAATTGCCAAGAAAACAGTGAATAAAAACAAGGCATCTCCTTAAAAAGGTTTATTCAAGGACACTAATTGAAATAATTCCAATTTATGGAGAATGAAGTTAATACCTGTAGTGATTTCTAGCTGCAGATCATAATTTATTTTGATTGACTGATTTCAATAATTTGCAGAATAATTTGAGGAGCTTTTGGATTCTACTGAACTGCATATGGATTTAAAGGACCAGCCCATAAAAAATAACAGAACTTTAAGGCAAGATGAAGAGTGAGACTCAGACAAGGGTAGTAGACTGGGCACAAAAGATTCACTTTTATATATGCTTTTTCATGCAGTTGTGCATTTGTTTTTGTCAATATCCTCTTGCTCTGATAATAGTAGGAGAGAAAATATATTTGTGTTGGTTGCTCAAAAAGTAATGCTTTCTTTTTTTTTCTTTTTTTTTTTTTTTTAAGATTAAAGGTCTTACAGCCTTCTAATATTGAAAGGGAGTTTATAAACATGAGGAAAATTAAGCCCATACATGAGAAGACAGGGATAGGACAAGGTGGAGTGGTTTTAAACTAAAGGAGGGGTGATTTAGATTAGATGTCAGGGGGAAGGTTTTTTTTACTGTAAGAATGGTGAGGTGCTGTAACAGGATGGCCAGAGAGACTGTAGATGCCCTATCCCTAGAGATATTTGAGACCAGGTTGGATGGGTCTCTAGGCAATCTGACCTAGTGTTGTATTAGGCGTGTTACGGGGCATTCGGGCTGTAACGCGGAAGGCCCTTCCTCATATGCTTGCTGTTGGTTCACCTACTTTACTTGAACCCATATTGTAAGAAGGAGAGGCTGTCCTTCTTTGTTTTCATAACAAGGTGTATAACAACCCCGTATATGGCTTTTCGGAAGTAAGAGGTCAGAAGTGGGAGATTTAATATGATTGGCCAGAAGCCTGCGTGAGCTTCTGGAACAGTCTAGGAAAAAAGATAAGAAATACTATATAGTTCTGTAGCTTTTACCAATAAACGCCATTTTGCTGTTCATCATATTGATGCTACGTGCGGTAATTGGTCAGAACCGGGTTTTGGTTTTCTGCGTGCAAGGGTAATACGAAAAGGGTCGCGGGAGTTTGGTAACAACCTAGTACTTGATCTAGCAGCTAGCAACCCTGCCTGTGGCAGGAGCAATGGAATTTAATGATCTTTGAGGTTCCCTCCAACCCAAGCCATTCTATGAGTCTCCATAGAAACTACAACAGATACAAGGAGCACAATGACACTGATTGAGAAAATTCTTAGCTGCAAAATGCTATTTCTCAACATAATCATCACCATTAGCTAGGTACTTTTCACCAGCAATGAGGAAGTGCCTACATGCTGCACTGATGAAAATCTACATGGCCATTCCAAATATGGCTTGTCTTTCAAGCAACTGCAACCACTGTTGAAATGCACTGTTCACCAATTCACTGTGCACTCTCTGGTCTCCACAGATGTTCAGCAAGCATCAGTGAATGTCAGTGGTTTCAAATTTTTCCTCATGAAGAAATTCAGTCACACACCTTTGCTTCATACACACTTCCATTTCAAACAACATCTGTATTGGACAATACTAACAGCTACCAAATGGCCATAGCAATAGTTTGACTCTACTGTCTTGCTTTGTTGCAACAGTAGGATTACTGAATACTGCTGAAGTCTGTCCTTTTCTCTGTGCTACCACCCTTTTCAAATAGACCTGAATTGTGCAATTAAACCTTTCTGAAAAAGTAGCATTTTAAAGGCCTTTTTCCTTAATTTTCTGAAAAGCTTAGTTTTCAGAAGCTGAGAGTATTCAAGCATTAATCAGGTCAGTCGATGCTGAAGAAATACAGCACCAAGAATTTAAGTCTCAGCTTTACATAAATAACAACGTAAAACGTCACTTTCCTCTTCATCTTAATAAAGAAAGAAACATGATTTAAAGTAATTCCACTAGAAAGGGAAAAGACCTGTTAATTCTAGCAGCAACCACTGAAATATGTTCTTTCCATTAGCTAAACTGTTCAGAGCACAATTGGAAAGATACGGGATTTCTTTAACAACATGGCAGATATTCTCCTATTTTATTAGTATGTAGATTTATCTTTGTAATCTCAATTCTTCAAGGGTTATGAAGAATGTGTGAATCTAAGTTAGATGTTTAGCTTTCACTCATTACCATTCTATGTTGTCAAAGAAAATTATGGAGCTGATAAGAGAGTATACATGAAGATTTTACCTTAATGAAGATAAAACTCACCAGCTTTATTTCTAGTCAAAGACTTATCCTGAATTTTTCAGATGACAGAAATGTGTACTAACAGGTTATTTATTTTTCTAGTGTCTTGACAGTTACCGTGTCTTTATCCCACAGAAGACCTTCTGCTATCTTCTGATGGAAAAAAAATATATTACACTTTATGCTATTTTACCTTTTCTTCTTTTGTTTCAAAGGCTAATATTTTCTGAGCAAGTGAAAGATGGTTAAGAACTAAGGAATTCTTGAATTCTGGTATAATATAGTGATGTCTCCACATCTCTTAAGTTATGGGAAAAAAATGATATGCATATTAATTATATAGCTAAAAGTCAGACCAGAACTCACAGCCTATGAATACTTGTTGTTATACTCTCACAATATTATGACATAATTGATCAAAATAACACTTAGGTTCTTCTCATTATGGATTTATTTGGTATTTGTTACAGTATCGCTGCCCATAATGGTTTCATTTGGTATTCAGAGATGCCATACGTTTCTCCATAGGTGTTCATGGACGCTTAAGATAAATTGCTTCTTCCCTCTCTTAAATTCTTTGATGACACGTTAATGCAAATTACAGACTAACACAGTCTCTCCCTGCACACCTGGTACCACAGGAGTATACCTTCTACAGCATCTGAATTAGTAAAATAAAGATTTCCCCTAATGAAAAAGGTAGAAAGGTGTACATGACTGTACACTACATAAGAGAAATTCCATTTTTCTGCTCCAAAGATACTATGAAAGAATTTGGAATTTCAACACGGGCAGAGAAAATGCTAACTTTCCAGTAATGCTTTTAACAAATAATCATATGTCAAAGAGAAATTACAGTTAAGAAACATAAGAAGAGTGTACTGGTTAACAAAAATAAAAACACATAATGAGAATTTTGGAGCTTACACTATCTTTGACTTCAGAGAAAATTTGTTGTTACTTTTTTTAGTCTGCCTCCATTTACAGTTCTAATTGATATGAATGCCAGAATTTTTTGCATACCTTCATAGCTGCCTGTCATTCTCCTGAATTTACACAAATATGATTCAGAATTGGTAGAACTTCAGAATCATAAAGTGGTCTGCAAGGAAAGGAGATTTTTGTGTTAAGATGATGCACATTACACACAGTACAGTCTTAGTCTGAAGCTAAACAATCAGGACTGAATAGATGAGATAAAACAAGACTTACTTTGTAATTCTGGATCGAGAAATTCTACTCTTGCCTTTTTTTTTTTTGTGACATTTCCTAGCATGTATCAGAAGAGACTAGTGTCAGTATTTTCATCTGCTACATTTAGGGAACTTATCTTGAGTTGCATTTAAAATAAAATATAGAAGAATTTTCTGTGCTTCCAAAAAGATTGAGTATCACAGAATCACAGGGGATGGAAGGACCTACGGAGATCAGCCAGCGCAAACCCTCTGCTAGAGAAAGTTCCCTAGACTAGGTTACACAGGAAAGCATTCAGGCAGGTTTTGATTATCCCCAGAGAAAGACTCCACAACCTCTGTAGGCAACCTGTTCCAGTGCTCTGTCACACCCACAAAGAAATTATCTCTCATGTTCAGATGTCCTGTGTTCCAGTTTTGTGTCCATTGCTCCTTGTCCTGGCCTGGGTGCCACTGAAAAGAGCCTGGCCTCTCGAATCCTATCCTTTAGATATTTATAAGCATTAAGATCCTCTCTTAGTCTTCTCCAGGTTGAACTGTCCCATATGTCTCAGCCTTTCCTCATAGGAAAGATGCTCCCAACATCTAATCATCTTTACAGCCCTTCATCTGACTCTCTCCAGTAGTTGCCTGTTTTTCTTGTTCTGAGAAGCCCAGAACTGGATACAGTTCTGGCCTCCCCAGGCCAGAGTAGAAGTGGAAAAGAACTTCACTTGATGTGCTGGCCACGGTTGGTTGTTTTTTTTTTTTTTTTTTAAATGCACTCCAGGATACCATTGGCCTTCTTAGTCACAAGGGCACACCACAGGTTCATTGTCAACCTATTGTCCACTAGGACACTCAGGTCCTTCTAGAGCTCCTTTCCAGAAGGTCAACTCCTAACTTGTACTGATCTATGCAGTTATTCCTGCCTAGGTACAAGACTCTACACGTGCCCTTGTTGAACCTTATAAGGTTCCTCTCCCTCCACTCTGCACCACTGATCACAATCCTCTGGTAGTCAGCCAGATCTCAGTCCACCTCACTGTCCTCTCATCTATGCCACACTTACTAAGATTACCTATGAGGATGTTGTTGGAGAGAGTGTCAAAAGCCTTGCTGAAGCTACAGTGCAAAACATCCACTGCTCTCCCCTCAATCACCCCTCCAATGATGACATTCAAAAAGGCTACCAGATGGGTCAAGCATCATTTCCTCTTGGTGAAGATATATTGTTTACTTCTGATAATCTTCTTTTCTTCCTCTTGCATGGAAATGGCATCCAGAATAAGCTGTTCCATCACCAGATGTGAGGATGACTGGCCTATAGATTCCTGAGTCCTCTTTTTTGTCCTTTTTGAAGATTAGGGGTGACATTGGGTTTCCTCCAGCTTTCAGGCTCTTCTCTTCTCCACAACTTTTCATAGATAATGGAAAGCCATTTGGCAACCACTTCTGCTAACTTCCTCCACAGTCACCCATGTATCTTGTCAGGGCTCATGGATTACTGTGCACTGAGTTTACCGGGATGATTTCTGACCAGATTCTTCTTGATCAAGGAGAAGTCTTCCTTCTTCCAGACTCTCTCACTTACCTCCAGGGTTTGGGAATCCTGAGGACTAGTCTTAGCAGTAAAGACTGAAGCATAGAAGGCATTCAGTAAGTCAGCCTTCTTAGCGTCCTCCATTACCACGATACCCACCACATTCAGCATGTGTCTCTAATTAGCCTGTTGTAGTCATTGCTTCCCAACATCTAAAAGTATGGACAAGTTCATGAGTGAACATCTAGAAAATGGAAAATGAAGGCTGAATAAGATTATCCAGACTATAAATTCTTCAACACGTAAGAACTGAATTATCTCTTGTTCACATAGATTAAGTCCTTGAAATGAAACATCTTCACTGATAGAGATACAAAGTGGAATGCAAATCTCAGGATGCAAATGCTTACAATTCAAAAGGGACCTTGATCAGTAAAGTACAGTATTTTGTTTTATTTCTCATGTATATAGTTGCACCTTTTTTCCAAGTGCTTTCTCTGTCTTCAACAGAAATTCAGACTACTAGTTTCTCTTTCTATAACCATTAACCCATTTATAATAGGTAGAATCTTAATTTCTTTCCTCTAGAACTACAAGTGAAAAACAACAAAAAGGTGGCAGATGGAAAAAGTGATGAATCACTGTGCAGGAAGAATAGACTTTCAGTCTTTTTTTTTTTTTTTGCCTTTTTTCCCCCGATTCTTACCCAAAAGTAAGTACCATAAATCAGATTCTTTTGTCCATATACAAATTATTAAAGTGGCGTAGTTATTTAAAGATCTGAATGATGAGCACATGCAATAATATAAAACCTTTAAGATTATTATTAATCTTAAGAAACTTCATATTCCCTCTAAAGATTTTATCTGTCCATGAAGAGCACAGCCTTAGTAACAAAATTTGACTTCAGCCTGAGTGCTGATGCATCTTGAAAGTTAAGTCACCTCAGTGATTAAGTGGAGTTACAGTCAATGTTTCTCAAAACGTCGGTAATCTTGGGTAGACCATAACTGCACAAGATAACAGACAATGAATTTACATTTTTAGAGTCTTTCTCAATGATTTGGCCATTAAATTCTTGTCAGCTTAATGACAACATGGCATTAACTCCCCGTTCCCCTTAAATTATTTGTCTCCAACTTCCAAACAGGCTGTAACAGGAGGATTTCTACTGTGGCTTAACCCAGGAACAGCGCAGCACCACAAAGCCGTTTGCTCACACCACCCCCAAATGGGGAGCGGGAGAGAACTGGAAATGAAATAAAACTTGTGTGTTGAAATAAAAACTTCTTACTAAAACAGAAGAATAAAATGGAAACAAAAATGCAGTAATAACAATGTATAGACAATACAATTACTCACCATCTGCCATCAGCATACAGCAATATAACAACCCACAAGCCACCCACAAATGCTCAACAACAGCAACCTCCAAGCTACAGCTGTCCCTAATTAACTCCCCACATTTTTATGGTCTTCCACATGCAGTCACACGTTAAGGAATAAACCTTGGCCAAATACAGGCCACCTGTCCTGGCTCTGCCTCACACCCTGCCACCATGCTATAAGGGCAGCAGCTATAGGTGTGCTCCTGTCACTCAACAGTAACCAAGATATTAATGTTATTAACATGTTCTGTAATAATGTGCTACTATTGTTATTGTGGCTGAAACCAGAACAGCTCCATTAAATAAGTATGGTTTTGATTTTTTTCATAATGTTTAACTCACCATGTGACCTTAAACAATAACCACAAAGCTTTGTCATAGGCTACCAGAAATAGACTTACCTAGTGAAATTGCTTCTGTGAAAAAGTGATTTTTCTGATTCCTAAGGATCAAAGTTAAATTCAAGTACTTCTAATTGTCTTCCATAAGTAAATAGACATAACAAAAGTTAGGTTGGATGGGACACATAGAGGTCATTTTGTATAATCTCTCAGTCAGACCAATGCTGCCATCTGACTATCTGGGGCCTTACTCAATTAACCAGAAAGAACACCATGAGTCTGTAGGGCTGCATGAGTTCCATTTCCTACCTCAGCTGTCCTAAAGTCAAGTGATTTTTTTTTTTGAAATGATAAACCAAGGCATACAAATATGGGTCCACTCGCTAGCCCTTGTGAGGTATAATATTGCAAATGAAATAAACAAATATTATACAAACCAACACAAATTCAAAGACACCACAGAATGTTATGAAGTGTTCAGAAATATTCAATTTACTACAAATACATGGGATATTTGTTGTTAATATTACCTTCCTCCCCATGACCAGAAAGTTAAATTGTTTTCTCTATGCTAATCTTTCAACAGGAGAGTTTTGCTCTGTCAAACTTGTACCTAGCTGCTACAAACAGGCTAGACTGGATCAGCCTTTGAGCAACAGAATCTAGTGGAAGATATCCCTGCCTATGGCTGTGGACTTGAAACTAAATGATCTTTAAGGTCACAGAAGAACAGAATTGCAGGGGTTGGAAGGGACCTCTGGAGGTCATCTAGTCCAATACCCCTGCTAAAGTGGGTTTTCTATAGTAGGTTGCATGGGAAAACATTCAGGTGGCTTTTGAATATCTCCAGCGAAGAAAACTCCACAACCTCTCTAGGCAGTATGTTCCAGTGTTCTGTCAAACCCTCAAAGAAATTCTTTCCAATGTTCAGATGGAATGTCCTGTGTTTCAGTTCATTGCCATTGCCCCTTGTCCTGTTATAGGGCACTACTGAAAAGAGCCTGGCCTCATTTTATTGACTCCCACCCTTTAGATACTTATAAATGTTAAGATCCCCTCTAAGCCTTCTCTTCTCCAAGCTGAACAGTCCCAGGTATCTCAGCCCTTCCTCATATGGGAGATGCTCCCAAACCCTAATTATCTTCATAGCCCACTGCTAGACTCTCTCCAGTAGTTCCCTGTCTTTCTTGAACTGGGGAACACAGAACTTGGTACAATACTCCAGATATGGCATCACCAGGGCAGAGTAGAGGGGGAGGATAACCTCTCTATGCCTGTTGGCCACTCTCTTTGTGATGTACCCAAGTATACCATGGCCTTCTTGGCCACTAGTGTATACTACTGATTTGTGGATCCTTTCCAACCCAGTCTGTTCTATGAGTCTATAGTTCTATGACCACAGTTACTACCAATAATCTTCATACTCTTGTGTGAAGTAAAATTCTATTAAAAATAATTTTTTTTTTTCCCAAATATTGTTTTGGCTATTTTTAAAACACATCAGAAGCAGACTCTGATGGCATGCCAATATTCCATTGCATTTTATTGCTGTGCAACAGATGGCAGCAGAGGGGGTGTCTGACGAAGCAACGTGTGACACGGAAGTTCATATGAAGCAAAAGTGTGGAATTGAATTCTCCATGTGGAAAACATTGCATCCATTGATATTCATTGATTCTTGCTGAATATTTGTGAAGACCAGACAGTGGATGTCAGCACAGTAAGATGTTGGGTGGTGCATTTCAGCAGTGATGATAGCAATGTGAAAGACAAACCATGTTCCAGACAGCCATACACAGCTGTCACACCATGAAATGAAGATAGTCCTGATGATCTTAGCCATGTGAATTGGCAGATTATGACCAGGGAACTGTGTACAGAGCTGAATATCAGCTTCAGTGCACTGGAAACAATGGTGGCAATGTTGGAATATTGCAAAGCCTCCAGCAGGTGGGTCACATGAATGCCCACAGAGAAACAGAAAGAAAACTGAATGAAGATTTGACATGACCTGTAGAACCAATACTAGGCTGAATGTGGCATTTTCCTGGACTGCATCACTATCAGTGATGAGACATCATTACTATGAGCCGGAGTCAAAACAGCAATCCACGGAGTGGCAACGTGTGAATTCCCCATTGAAGAAAATGATCAAGACGCAGCTCACAGCAGGTAAAGTCATGTGCTTTGTCTTTTGGGATAGACAAGAAAGCGGTGATCCTTCCGGATTTCCTGGAAGCCAGGCAAACTATCAACTCTGACCACTACTTTGCAATGCTGTCTAAGCTGAAGGCTCAAACTTGCAGAGTCAGGCCAGAGTAGAAGAAAACAAATAGCAATGCTATAATACCAGGCCCCATATCAGTTTGAAGACTGTGGAGCACATTTTCAACTTGGCTGGACTGTTCTACCACCCTCAATGTATAGTGCGTATTTGGTGCATTCTGACTTTATTTTGTTTGAGCCAATAAAAGATTGACTCTGTGGGCAATATTTTCCAAGCAACAAAGCCATCATAACAGTTGTGAAGTGATGGGTCACCTCTGTTCATGCAGTTTGTCATGACTGCAGCATGCATGCTCTTGTTCAGTACTGGTAAAAATGTACATCTAATGATGCTGACTATATTGAAAACTAATGTTTTATAGCTGATAATTTGTTCTATGAAACAGTGTTATTGTGCTCTTTGTAACTGTTGTAGTTTCCACAGAAATAAATAGGAAGCATCACTTTCAGAATGACATGCATAACTGGTTTCTGACATTGTGCCACAGAGCCCTTGCCTTACCCCATACAGTCCCATGCAGACTTTGACTTGCTGGCCAACCACAGCTAAAAGAAACATTTTCAAGAGAATCCCGGAATGTCAAAAATATGACTTTTACATGTTATTACCTTGTTCAAGGACATGCCCTACATTAATCCTTGCTGACTAGGTTCAACCTTGACTGGAGTCTCTTTTACTTCTTTCTGAATCTTCTTGTTGTAAACTGAACTAATGAAAACATGCCACTTTAGCTGTGGTAATGGAAGGTAAAGAAAATCACTTGCTGAAGCAACTGACATTTCTGACCAGGAACTGAGGACTTAGTACTGGAATTACGCAAAATGCATGATTTGAGGCACAGCACAGAAAAACATAAAAAGTCTGCTGTGGGTCACTTCCACTTGCATCTGGTCACCAATAATGGATTATTACAGCTATTTTTATATCTATATGTATTAAGGTAATCAGTTAATAGCTTTCATGGGTCTATTTTCTCTGTCCAAATAGCCACATCATTCTAAAGGAGAAGGTAGTTGCTAAATTAGAATGTCTGAACTGTCTCTCAGGAAATTTAAATATTTTTGTTACCCAGACACAATCACCCCTCCCTTCAGTGTTTATTGGCCTCAATAAGTAGCACATTGCCAGTTCTAGACTCCCACAGGCTCTGTTTGAACTTTGCAGTGCTTCTCAGACACTTGGTCCAAGTTTGTATTCCATTTCAAGCTTGCCACCATTTCAGGATGAAGCCTGGGTTTCATACAGTCATACTCTGTAGTTGAGATTTGATTTTCTTGGATAATAAGCCTTCGCACATGAACTAGAAGAAAGATATTCTGCTTTATGGACTCATTCTGGACAATCAGGTTTACAAACCAACGAGATCTACAAATGCTATATCCATAGAATCTCATCATGAAGACTATTAATTCCTGGTGAAGTCCAGTTTACTCAAAATCAAAATCTTGGAGTCTGATTGTTACACATCAAATCTGTTAGAAATGACTACAGGAGAACATGGCTGAATAAAGATTTTAAATTCATCTTTTAAATGTTGTGGAGGACTTTTGAAGACATAGTATCGTACTGTATTTTAAAAAGCTGAAACAAGAAGCAGTCGTATGCACCCACAGCACCCTTAGGGAGCTCTCATGAGTTTTCATTAGAAATATTTTCAAATTATGTTTACTGCATATGTTTTACAATTTTACTTTTGCATTGGATGTGTCACTTCCCATTACAGTCTAAACATAACATATTCATGTGTATCAGTGCTGCTGTTCTGTGAAATGGCATTTTCTAAAAAAAGTTGTCCAAAATAAATGCCAGTTTATATACTACCTTATTAGATAAAAATTATAAATATAATATTAATAACTTGTTACTTACGTAAAATTCAAATGAAATGACCAATGACTGAAAAATATTTAGGAAAAACTGGAATTTAAGTGGAATTAGGTATTCTACATAAAACAGTTACTGGACAAAGGAAATAAATGTTTTACCATCTGAAATATATATTTTCTTTTGGTGTCAGTCTTTGAGCTAGTATCACTTTATTTAGTTTCTCTGTGTTGGAAATGTTAAAACAGAATGTACAAGAATACAGCACTTCCCTCACCATCTGCTTAACCCTCAAAAGGTATCAAGAGTATAACTCTTCAATGAGATATCAGTCTTCCACATTCCAAATGCACTAAGATTTTCAAGAAAAGGAAAACAACCAGCTACTGATACTGTAAAATACAAAGAGTTGCTCCCTTCTTGGGCTAAATGAAACAAGAGACTACATTCAGAGTAGCTTTATGGCTTCTTGGCCTGAGGTCATACCTCCTAAATTCAGGACGTAGAATCCTGGTCCTAGAGGCAAGGTGTGTGACAATCACCTTGCTGCCTCTTCTCCCCGCTGGGAAGGCTGTCTGCACTGCAGACTGAGTTTCAAATGCTCATTCTTCTATAGGCTAGTTTGGAGATAGCTTGAGGCACCTAGCTTCCCCTAGGCAAAATAAAGACCTGCTCAAATTTTTAGATTGCAATCTGGTAGACACACTGTCCCAAAGTAACTTATTTCAATATATATCATCCTTGCTGAGTTTCTGTATTTTGCCTTGAGATCTTTTCTTCTCTGGAGGTCTGTCTTCAGCTTCAGATAAATTTGTGAGCTGACTCCTGATTTATCTGTTTTATGGAGACAAATCACATCTGCACATCTGAAATAGGCCTTACACATTGTAAGTGTCTCACTGAAAGTTTCTGTCATAAATTTACCCCACCAGCAATCTTGAGTTGTGCCCCAAGATTAATTTTTAAAGCATCTCTTAAAACCAGCATTTTTTATTCCTCAATTTAAATAGTAAATAATAATTATTATGTTGTCAGAAAATTGGTGCTCCCTTAAGACTTGAAGGAAGCTGGTAGTCAGAATCTGTTTTCTAATTCAATGCACTTCATTTATGATGCCTTTTGTTTTTAACAATTTCTTACGATATCCTATAAGGTAATGATTAAAACTTGAAAGATTTAAAAGTGAAAATAACTGCTCAAGAAAAATATAAAACAGTTTAGCCAAGTACTTTGGGCTCTGACTGTCTCATTCTCCCCCTCCCTGCCTTCCCTCGGGTCTTCTTTCTCAAAGTCTGTACTTCCTCAAGACCAACTATTCCTGTCATACTGTCTTAAAAGACAAACTTCATTCAAAACAGGGATAATACAAATAAAATGTGTGTGTATATTGCAAGAATTTTTACTGTGCCTTCATTGCACCCTTTTTGTTGTAATGTCATAATAACCTTTATTATTATGGTTATTATGGAAAGGGAAAATTCACTACGGCTTTGGTGAAATTACGAGGGTAAAACTTTCCCTGGTTTCCATGAGTGCAGATCTGCACTGCAGACAATAGGACTGATTCTACAAACACGCTGAACCTTGAACAGATTCACTGAATTGTGCTGAATTGAATTCAGTGCATATGTGACAAGTTATTTGCATGCACAAATGTTTACAAGATGGGGGGGGGGGAAGGGCGGTGTCTGAACTTCAAGTGCTGAAGTTCAAAGAAAACATAATTAACAATGAAGCCACTCCCAAGAGCTGCTTAGTAGTTCCTACAAAGTACTGGGTATCCTCAACCCCCATTAACTTCAACAGAAGTTGAAACCAAGTGACATGAAGCAAGAGCAGGTCTCAAAATTCCAGCTAATATACATTTCTTCTTGACAGCAACAAAAAGGGAGTCTGATACAGTCTGCTCATCTCAGTACTTGTGTGAAGCCCAAATTCGTTTTTGTCTCTTTACAAGTAATGGTCTCATTAATTCAGCAGATCCAAAGATCGGCTGAAATACAGTTATTGAATAATGATTCATAGTGTGTTAAGATCATTCTAAAGTAACTTTTCAATAACAGAGATAAAATAGATACCAAAGGCATTTTTAGAAAACTCATTGTTCTTGTATCTTAAAAAAATCCCCCTTGCATGTATTTAAGAGAAGAGAAAAAGTATAAATGTATGTTTATATATACGTGTGTATATACATTTGAGTGTTTGTGTGAATATAGAAGTATACATATAAGAGTACATATATATATATATACTTCTTTTACCTCACTTTAACTTCATCTATGATTAACTATACATAGCAGACTTCCCATTATAAAGGACTATGCACTTAAATATTATTAATACATTCAAAAAGCTAATACTGATCAATTACTTAATTTTTTTCAAATTATGCAAAAAGCAAAAAGGTTACCTGGGCTGAATTCAGATTCTCAAAGCTTTACCTCCTTCAGTTTCAGGTCATTTTCAATATCAGAATGGGCCTATTTTCTATATCTAATTTGCATGCAGACAAAATCCTATGGGAACAGCTGAATTTAGAAGAATTCATTTCCAATTGCAGAAATTATCCTTATTATCATTATTATTGCTGTCATTTACACACCCATCAACGTGTAATCTAGAAGTACTTTAAATGCTTGAAAATGTGAGAAATTGACATTAACCAAATAGGATAATCAAATACTTAATACTGCAATCCTTTCATGCATGCCCACACATACATGTGCATACATACACAATGACACTTTGAAAGTAAAATGAAAAAAAAAAAACAAACATAATATTAAAATTGAGTAATCATGGTCAGAGAACATCTAGGAACAAGACATGTACACCTTGACCCTGGTTTCAGAAGTGACTAAACTGGATCTTAAATAGGCATCTGGTAGGAGATAATTCTAAAATTGAGGGATGGAGTAATGATAAAGCTCTGCTTTTGGCAGCACATGAAGAGATAGAATATAAACACTCCTGAGAAATGGAGTTGGCAAACAGGCAGTAAAACCTTTACTAAGCATGGACCTCAACTACGCTTGATGTGTTTGTGGATGATCTCTGGCCATCAAGCATCCTAATACAAAGCTATTTGAATACTTACACAATCTGGGTATTTGAATGTAATATGAACTAAATTCAAATCCCCTGCTACTTCTGTGGTCAGTCAATCTCATGCTTATTATATTCATCATATATCTACTGCAGTCTTTTAAAGAGACGTGTTTCTTTATGAAAAAAAATGAAATTTTTAAACATATAGTAAGCACAAATAATACATTGGAGATATGACAGAGGAGACAGATTAAGCTTATCACTGTGTAAGTGGTGATGAAGTACATCTCTTTAGTTTACAGGTAGCTTTACTCAAATCTTAAACAAAGAGCAGACCAGCCCAGAGACTTCTTAACAAGGTACTGAAAAATGATCAGACAAAATCCATTTTTTTCCCTTTGATTAATTTTTGACATATGTTTAATGCTATCCATTATGAGATGTGCTTTATTGGTGCAAAACAATATTTTGTGGACATCTTTCCTGAGGCAGAGGCATCAGCTAGGAAACACACTTTCAGATTGTTTATCTCACTTTGTATGCCGCCTGAAATTTTATGTCCACTTCAAAATGAAAAGTATTTGTAGATTTGTTAAGTTTATCTAGCTAGAAGAAGTGCCAAATCCAGTGTGAAGGCTGTGGTACAGCATTTAGGTATATTTAGACTTTATCGTTAGAATTTAGGCATCTTCACTGCCCTTGATAACACAGTCTAAAGAAAAATCATCATCCTGACTGTTGAGAAACAGCCTAGTGGGGAGCCCATATGCTACTTCATTCACATTTGCTCAGTGATGTGGCAGTGATATCTATATCTATATCCAAGTCCCTGATTATTTTAGCTGTGAGATAACTACATGCAGGGAATCTTTTCTATACTGAAGATATGCATTTTGCTTTTGTTTTTAAAGACAAAATAGCACAGCTCCTAAATACTGCTGCACACTTTGAATCTGACCATAATTTCACAACATAAACTTTTTACCTTAAATGTTAATAATGTCTGCAATCAGATATTTATCAGTAAATTTCAGTTTCCCCTACATGCAATCTTTTGTGTTTGATGTAAAATTGTTCTTGCAGAACATGTAACATTTTATATAATCGATGGTTTAGATTTATGAAACTGGCAGGTTAAATGGGGCAGCCTGGAGCCTGTTACTGGATACAGAGATTTGATAGCTGAATCATACTGAAAATTCCCGCTGCGGTTTGCATGTTTTTTGGAGGAGAGTGAATTTTATTACAAGGTGGAAAATCATATCTTTTTTGCACAATCTTGGTAAAAAGGAGTTATTCTAATGAAATTCCCCACCTGTCTTATGAGTTCCCCACCCATGACTAACAGCAGCGAAGTTGACTGCTTACGAATCTCTTTGTTAGCCCAGAGGGGTTTGTGCCAGCAGGGAACATTTGAAGAACAAGACATGCTTCTCCTTTCGCTTGCTGCAGCATCCCTGGAGGCCCTGTATGTTATAGTACCTTACTCTAGAAGAGTGGAAGAAGTGCTCCTTCAGCTCTGTAGACAAAGACCCCCATGAACATAATTTGGACTATAATTAGTGGTTGCAATGTTCAGGCTCCATTACCCAGTACAATTCCATGTTATAGTTACCGTCTCCTCTGACTTTTAGATTCACTTTGAGTCAATTGTCTTCTGTCTTCCAGACGTTGTGTTTCAGAGAAAAGGCTTTGATTTTTTCCTGCATTGCACAAATGCTTCTAAGCAACATTCCTGGATTTAAAAGTAAATTTAATCCTTTTGAAAAAAAAAATGACATGACACCGATTCTATTTCTGACAAAGTGTTAAATGACATCTTTAGAGATACTGTAAACATCAAGGGCAAATTTAAACCTTATTGCGTGCAAGTAATTGAGGGCATAGTTCTCATAGTTCTGTCCTTATGACTACACTCTCCCTGAAGTTCCTAATTCTTTTAATAGGATTATAGCTATAAACTAAGCAAGGATAAATTCATTCAAATCAAATGCATTGTTAAGGGAAATAATGTGGTTTTTGCCCCATATTTAGTTTAAAAATAAATGTCTAAAACTTTACTCTTTACTCCTACTTTACGAATTTATATATATATATATATATAAATGCCATAAGTATTGGAAATAAATCTATTTCTTATATGTTAATCATGAAAAAGTTAACAAATTTGAAAGTGGAAAGGAAAAAAAGGAAATGATTTCTGAGACACAGCTCTGTGCCATGAAGATTAAACAGAACTAAAGAGGGAACACTTTTTTTCTTCCCTTAAACTGAGGTCAGTATTAAAAGCCACTTTTCAAGCTCTTTTAGAACATTCTACTTTAAGAAAATTTCTATTTTAAGAGAATATTGTGCTACAAGGCCCAGGCTCAATTAAAATGATTTTTTGGCTTTTTTGTGAATTTCTATTTAATCTCTGTGGCACTGTGCTGACCTGCATAAAGATGGCAAAGCTACCTCTTAGCTTCAACATCTATTCCTGTAACACAGCCTCAGCAGTCAGTTTCTAACAGTTCTTCTAACAAAAAGACTTCTTATAGAACACTTTATCATTTAATAGCCAAAATAGGAAAGAAGAAAGGACATTCTCTGAGTCCAAACCTCACCACAGTAATTCTAAGTGGTCCCTACAGTAGCGTCCTCAGTACTAGGAGGAAGGGTTTTTAGAGGGAAGTAAACCTGTAACATACTTTTATTAGATGAAGAAAGTTTGCATATGATTGTTCTCTGTAGCTGATATTGGTATTGATGTTTGTGTATAAATAATAGCTTTCTATATCAAATCCAATTTTACTAGTATTTTCAGTGACACTGCTATTGCAGTAGTTCCAGGTAGCTTAGAACTGGACTGGCTATCTAAAAATATATTTTCTACTTGCAGAAATTTTATCTAGTTAAGTTATATTTTAGAGGATGGCAATTCTGAAGCTATTCTATAGGATTCAGCACTGGAAGGATTCTCCCGGGTCCTCCATCTATCTCCTGCTATTACAAACAGGCACGTCTCATAATCTTTTTGATTAACTGTATTTCACCTAAAAACAGTTAAGTTTTCTGTCTATGCTATTTTAAATGTAAAAGTATTCTAAAACTCACTGACCTGAGTATATGGTACAAACTTTCTTCTGCTGTCTTGAACAAATTCATAGCCAGCCACCTGTCTGTGCTGTCTGAAGGCAGGAACCTTTACTGGATATCTAACTTAATTATTCTTGCAGCATTGAGATCCTCTTTGAACTACGCAGACTGTATTTGTTCACTTCTTTATTTTAAATTTACCAAGTATGTTTGTTCAAAACCTAGAGTATTACTTCTAAGTTAAAAGCTTTTTTCAGCCCCCCCCTCCCCCCCCCTTGTATTTATGATGATGAAACTGGTGAGAAATAACTTATTACAAAAGAGAATACCATATTGTTGCTGAGTATTAGGAGATTTTTCCACTGCAGCAGTAAGTATGTTTTGGATTATGCTGGGATATATGCTTTTGTACGTTTCTAATCAAGGAAATAGATACTAATGGAAATGTTTAAAAAGTAACAGAACAATCCCCCAGAACAGTTTCTGCTAATTTTTCCAGCTTCAAATTATAATCCCTCCTAAGACTTGTAAAAAAAACCCATGAAGATGATCGGAGAGCTGGAGTACCTCTCCTATGAAAATGGTTGATGGAACTGGGCTTCATCAGCCTGGAAAAGGTTGCAGAGAGATCTTATTGTGGCCTTCCAATATTTAAAAAAAGTTTATAAACATGAAAGAAATCAACTTTTTATGCGGATAGATAGTGACGGAACAAGGAGGAACAGTTTTAAACAGGAGGGGAGCCTTAGGTTAGACATCAGGGAAGTTTTTACTGAGAGTATGGTGAGGTGCTGGAACAGGTTGCCCAGAGAAATTGTAGATGTACTGTCCCTGGAAGTGTTCAAGGCCAGGTTGGATGGAGCCCTGGGCAATTTGATCTAGTTCTTGATCTAGCAGCTTGCTACCCTGCCTGTGGCAGGCGGGTTGGAAACTGATGATATTTGGGGTCACTTCCAACCCAAGCCATTCTATGATTCTATGATTTTAATTCTGTGTAACATGGCACACAGACAAAGATTGATAAAATGATTTAAAAGAAACCAAGATGGAGCAGGAAACAATTCAGCCATATTTTTTTAAAAAGACCTTTTGAGAATATAATAATTCACAGCTTCTATGAACTACCAAATACAAATGTGTTTTAGAGCCCAGAAAATGGAAAAAGTTTATATCAAGATAAATTACGTTAAGAATATAAATTTCCTGGGATTTGTTGATTTCCTCTCACTTCCACAGTTTGCAAATATAAATGTAGTTTACACTTTTGTTCTCAGTGCTTGTCACTCTAGCCAGTATGGACCCTAAATTCTCCTGAGCATCTTTGTTCTATATTTTTATCATTCAGAGAGGTTTGGGTGCCAAATTGGACTTTCAGTGATTTCTATTACAATTGTTCACACCAAGAGTTGTCACAATTAAAAGATGCTGGGCTATGAATATATAGTTGGAATTAAAAAGTGGTCTGCAAAATCTCTGTTGCAGTGGCAGGCAAGATAGTGACTTACAAACCAATTTTATTTCACATCAAAATAAGGAGGAGACAATGAAGAAGGAGCTTCACAATTTCAAAATAACAAAGTCACTTTGTAAGTGAGGTCTTCAGACAACTCAGCATTTGGACCCAGTTTATCTAAATATATATTTAATCTTCTCATGTCGTGACCTATAGTATACAGTTAAGTATCATAGCCTCCTTGGCCTTTCAGATGCAAATATTCAGAGTTGTTTACTTATTAAGGATGTCAACTACTGTAGTATATATTTTGTTATCATGGATTACTCTCAGCAAGGAACTACAGTATGATATCTAACCCTCACAGAAGAAAATATTTCTTTGCAGTATTCAGTTTCCGCTGGTTACTCTACTTATAATTGGGATCACATCTGCGAAGTAAATCTGATGATCCTCAAAACAGTTTTTGTTTTTTGCCCTAGCAGTTTTCACTATTTAGACTTTATCTCTGAGGTTTGAGACAGAGATTAGATTCTTTGGTCCAGGTTGTGATAAGGAAGATTAAGCAAGTGATCCAAGAGCATATTTCTTCATAGAAAAGATCCTAATATGTGCCTGAAATGAGAGATTTGAGGGTTCTTATGAAGACAGTTAACTGAATCTGAATTTGATTTCTTGCAGAATAAACCTGTTTACATCCTGCAAGAAGATGGATTTTAATTTTTTGTTTTCATATCTTCTTTTCCTTCCTATAGAATGTTGTTAGAATTTTTTCTTTCATGGTTTTATTTCTTTGTTTTTTTTTAGAGAGAGATGGGGTTTGCACATAGGAAAGAAAATGCAAAACGTCATATTTATTGTGCTGAGGAATATCAGATAAGTGGGGAATACTGTTATATTTTTTGTGAAATGCAAAAATAAAAGCAAGTAAACTACTTTTTTAGTTGTAGTATTTTATACTAACAACTGCATGCCTTTTTTTTTTCCGCTTTATTTTTGCATTTCATGAAAATTTTCATGAAAAATAGACATTAATATCTTTTTCTTACTTGTTTATTTTTTTGAGTGCTTTGTGCTTTACTCTTAAACCGATTTTCTTTTTATCTGCTAATACATACTTGTTGCTTCATGTTGTGTAAAAAATGCGCAGTAAAATTGAAAACAATAGTATTACAAGGATTTATTCTGGCTGAGAATATGATACTCAGAAATGCAGTCAATCTTTTTTTTTTCTGTGAGTATAAAAACAAATAACAAAATTAAAGGAAATATACAAAATATTCATTTATTTTTTAGGATAAGAATTTTTTCATTGCTACATAATTCAGAACGCTTATATATAGGCAAAATATTGCAGTTTACAACACATGCCTTCACATGATTTATGTAATAATTTGTTGCTCTCTCACCATTGCATGTTAAAATACAACTTATATGAAAGGTTTAGTATTATGTGTTCTATCAAGTATGGATTGTGTCAGACTAAGGAGTAGAAATGAGTCAATGAACTATTAAACCAGGTAACTCTGGATTACATGAACCCAGAGAACATTTGTGAAAACAAGTTATCTGTTTTTCAGAAGATAAGCCATTAACATTCTTTTACAGCATGCCTTCATCCCCAATAAGCAATTACAGCTCTAAGATACAATTTGAATATACTCACTCAGAGCAATAAAGCATGCTTAGTGCATCTACAGTGGAAGTACCAAAATTCTAGCAGAAGTGAATAACTTCTTCTAGTATCAATAGAGCTCTGGATTGTAGTTACTATAACATGACAATAAGGATCAAGATAAAACAATACTCAAATAAATTTTTCTAGGTTGATCAAGGAGTTGAATCTTTTAATTAGAATAATTCCTGAAGACTTCAGTGCTATGAAAATTGTTTTTGGAAAGGTGTAACATAAGCAGTGCTCACTGAATTCAAGATCTTATATCCTGAACTTCAAATTCTGGTTACACTTGCATTACAATGGTAAAAAGATTTAACTGATCTTGGATTCAAGAAACAACAGAGAATGGAAAATTCATAGAATCGTGGAATGGCTTAGGTTAGAAGGGACCTTAAACATCATCTACCTCCAACCTCTTGCTGTGGGCAGAGCTGCCACCCACCAGATCAGGCTGCCCAGAGCCCCATCCAACCTGGCCTCGAATGCCTCCAGGGATGGGTCATTCCCACCTTCTTTGGGACAGCTGTTCCAGTGCCTCACCACTCTCTGAATGAAAAATGTTCTCCTGCTATTTATTCTAAATCTCCCCCCTTTTAAAACCATTTCTCCTTAGCACTCGACTCCCATTTGTATTACTAGTGGTAAAGGCAGTCTCTCCAGAATGATTCAAGAAAGCAATAAATTGTTCTGAAATAAGCGAAAAGAAGATAGTCTAGCTGCCTCTGGGCTTCAAAACATGTCCACAGACACAAAAAATGAGGAAATAGTCTGAAATAGTTTCCACTGTAATTTTTTCCCATTCCCTCCATCATCCAGGATTGTCTGGAAAAAAAAAAAAAAAAAAAGATATCGAAAGAAAATGCTGCTGAATGAAATGAATAGTACTGAGGATTATCTTACATATTTGCAACAGAGCTAAAAAGAAGGTTACGACTTTGAAAGGTTATGACTTTAAAAACAGGTTTAAATCATCTGGCCTACTGTGGAATACATGCTAAGAGTTTTGTGGATAACAGAGACCAACTCAAGGCAGGAAATTTTTGTCGTATTGGAAAAGATAGTGGTGAACGTGCACCTTAAAAAAAGAAGCATACATTCACTAAATCACATGTCTCAAGGAAGCAAAACAGGTGAAGCTGGTGTGATTTGCCTTCTGCTCGTTAAGGAATGCAAAAAATGATGAAACTGTTGAAGAAAAGCAACTGAAGTACTTGTTTGGTTGTTTCTTCCTGGTAATGAGGGGAACCTGGATGGTCTAATTCTAAGTAAAATAGATGAATTAAAAGCTAAACTAAGGCTTTCTGACATGGACGATCAGTGATTGCAAGCCAAAGTCCTGAATTAGTTGACATTTCATATGGCAATCAAAATGGATTCAATGAAGCGACTGAGCTGTCCATTGAGGTCCTCTCCACCATGACATTCATTCAAGAAAAGTAACTCATCAGAGATACTTTGATGAAATCAGTTACGACACTGTGGGAAAGTATCCTTTTGGGGAAGATGAATCTATTTTAAACAACTGAAGGTTGGTGTTGTTGAAAGGTTCCAAAGGTACTGCAAACTAGACACAAAAGAAAACTGGTAGTTGAAACCTAAGAAAAGACAATTTTCTGAACTTAAAAATAAAACTATAGGTCTTGTTGCAGACTTATATGAGGCAGAGAAGCAAACATATCTTTAAATAAAATGCCATTAAGGTAGCTACAAGAAACATGGAGCAAGCGTGGAAATTATTATAATTATTTCCAAGTATGCATTTTCTAGGTTTTGAGGATGGAAGTTGTGCAAAGGAATGTTAATCAAGCCAATAGGTATGCTAAAACTACATTTGCAAAATATCAGCCAAAATTAAGTTTTTACATTGCCTATGAAGCAGTTAGTTTTGTTTTCTGCATATGCTGTCATTGCTCAGACATTCACAGGACAAAAATATGAATTTAGCAAAATCAGGATTTAGTTTCTTATTATGTTCAGCATTTATGACATTTAATGAATATGAAATGTAGTATTCATTAGAGTTTGAAGTCTGAAACAGGCTCTATTGCATTAATATTTGTTATTACATTCTACTGCATTGCTGTTTATGTAAGTGAGCCCCTGTTGCCAGTTGTCAGCAAGCATAATATGTTTCACAACACATTGTGAACTAAGTATTTTTCGTTTTTTGTTTCAATTTTTATTTACTCATGGGGACTTTCAGTCAACAAAAGTGAAAAAAAAAAACAACCTAGAATAGTATTTTTAAGATTTGTCCATTAAAACCAGTAGTTTGCTTTAAAATTTCAGATTTGTTTTAAGCCACAATCTAATATAAAGTGGCATTTTAAGATACTATGCAATGTCATTTTGAGACTGATTACTTTCTCTTTCAAATGGCCGAAATTATTTCTTATACAATCATACACAATAAAAAATGTTTTTTCTTATATATCCCTTTTCACTTTGCTTCCTGGGTTTTTTTGTGTTGTTTTTTTTTTTTCCCCTGAACTACTGAAGACTTAAGCCACAAAACTTAACTAGTGTCATAGTGTGCATACTAAAGCATCAAAGTCCTGCAGTGTCTTCATCTGTCCTTGCCATTTGTTGAGCCTCCATCTCAGAGTCTGCTTGCCACTGAAAGGCCACCAGCATGGCTAATGAGAGCTGAACGGCAGAGGGCTCCATGTCATGGTGTTTTTTCACAGTTGGAAATACCAAGCCTGTGCTCTACTTTCAGACCTCACCTTTTGTAATTCATACAGTACACTATAAGAGGAACAATTCTTGTTAAAGTCATATTTAATTATAATAAAATACAAACATTTTTTTGTCACGAATATGTGACTTTTACTAGCTTAACAAACATCATTTACATTGGGGTGCAAGGCTGCTCTTTGGATTCATGACAGTTTTCATTTCATGAGAGAATGATTTCAAGGCTTTTATTCACCATGGGTGCACGTCCAAAGATAAAAATCTACAATGGGAATTTAATTAGAAGATCTGAAAACCAACTCCAACTAACTCTATTTTTTTTCCATCACGCTCATTCATCTGTTAAATTCAGAGAAAACTAAACCAAGTTTGGTGCAACAAGGTGACAAACACGTAGAATGAGGTGTACCTACAACTGAACACTTAAGAGTGCTAAACACTTTTAGGTGCTTCTGCAATATTTTTGACTGAGAACAGAAACTTAGCTTCATAGAATCACAGAATTGTAGAATGATTTGGGTTAGAAGGGACTTTTAAGATCACCTAGTTCTAACCCCCTCCTATAGGTAGGGGGTATCTTCCTCTAGACCAGGTTGCTCAAAGTCCCATCCAGCCTGGCCTTGAATGCTTCCTGGGAGGGAGCATCTACAGTCTCTCTGGGCAACTGGTTCCAGGGTCTCACATGAACCTGTTATAACCTCTAGAGACAGAACTAATCTTAATAAGTCTACCTATCCAGAAATAGAAGTGAGGTAAAATAAGAAATGCCTCAGGTCTCTAGCCTACAACAAAAATAGGAAAATAATAATAATAAAGTTAAAAACATCTGACGTTTATTCAAGAGTTACAAAAGTCACTGCCAATAGCACAGTTAAACTGTTCCTTATAAAATGCAATGGTGCCTGAGGGATACTTCTATTTTATGGAGCACTTTGAGAGTAATTCAGGTTTGCAGACTAGTGGACCAATACATGGATATGCTGTATACTTCAGCTATGAACACAAACAGTAAATATGACTTTTTCCAGTATAAACAGAGATATGCTCAAGGTCTCACTCTAAATGTATATTAAAACATTATGACATATAACCTCATCTACACTACAGATTCTATCACTGCTGTAATTTTTCAGTAAGTCTATGATGTTCATTACTGACAAAACTGTCAGCGTAAGGCACGCAGTAACAATATTAACAAAAAGGTTAAGGCCCTGTCATCCAAGTGCAGAGAGATAGCTAGGTAGAGTTTGAGAGACATACAGTGTTCCTGGGCTTGTCTTTGCAGAAAAACTTTGATGTATGCACCCAAACACCATATGCTATACATGTATCCGTATACTATTTTTTTTTTTCAGTTTTACATAGACAGCAAAACAAGGGCCAAGAAAAATGTTGGAAATAATAGCAGAGAAATCTTACAGAAGAACAGAATCCCCTTATTTAATTTTATATGGGCTGGAGTATATGTCAGTGAAATACCAGCTCTTTGTCAGCAATGTAGAGAAACAGCTGTAATTTGAGTTGATACCACTTTCTAATATAAGACTTCATCCCCTGAGCTCTTGCTCTTGATCTAACTGATGAGAACTCTTCATCTACTTTAAAGAAAAGTCAGCCTGCACTGCTGTCATGGTTTTATGATTTTCGGTTATTGGTACTCCACATCATAACATCATGTAGTGAATGTACCTGGTTCTCAGAAGAGAAGGACTACTACAGTCCCCACGGTACTTTGCTCCTCTGTTACCATTTTCCAGCCGGAGGGAAAAGATAAAAGCCCGCAGTATAAAAATTTGCAGATCACGAGACCTGGTCCCTTTTTCCGCCGTCTCTCGTCTTGGCAGCACCTCGCTCTCCAGCCTTCTTATCGTCGGTAGTAGAGTAATGCCTACCTTGATTTTGGGACATTCTCTCTCTCTGTATTGGATTTATCAGCTTAAATTGTAATTATATTGTATTATAGTGTGTTGTTTTGCATTCCGATATCTTATTTAGTAAATTAGTTTGTTTCTCCTCAGATTGTTGCCGCTGTTCTTTGCTCTCAGGGCCATCTCCTTACCCCTTTTCCCCTTTCCCCTTTTCCCGGGACGTGGGTCCGTGGGTCCCCCGTCCCCTTTGTCACGGAATCGGGCCTAACGCCTGTAAACCGTTGACAACTGCCTAACAGCTGCTGGACACTATAGAAAATAAAACACCTGCACTCAACTCCCTTGAATCAAAAGAGGAGCATTTGCATGATCATCCTGGCTTTCCTGAGGGGAGAGGTACAAACAGATAGAGGAATGCAACAAACATTAACAACTTAATTAAAATCAGTAATATCTTTAATGACCATAGCCATTTCTGCAGGAATTTTCTGGCTGTATCCTTAGTTGACAGTCTTTCTTCTTTCCAGATGCCCTGGCATGAGTTTTGATTGGCACATTCATTAAGCTAAGACTGTATCAAAGCAGTCTATTCTAGTCCCACAGGACCACAGCATGAGGACATGTAGGACAACAAAAAAGTTACCAGGATTACAAGTGAATTTAGGTAGGGATTTTTGAGTAGGATGGTCTAGGCAACAAAACAAAATGTACAATTTCAAGACGTGAGAACGGTCAAAGAACAACAAGAAATAGAATTTTCAAGAGAATTCAAGCTTGCAGTCATCAGATTTTGTACAAGATGTGTGATGCAACACTGCTTGCGTGTGTGCAAGTAAGCCCTACCAATTAGCTTAATTCACAGCTGTCTCCCTGTCATTTGTAGAGCCTTGCCAGAAATGGAAACTATCCATTTCTTTCAGTAGAGCTTGTTCTTTATATACTCTCTTAGCTGAACAGCAACCAAATATCACTTGTTCTTACCTGAAAAACAAAACAAAGAAGCAAAAAAACCACAAAGATACCAAAATAGCTGGGCTATTCTCAAATATGTAAAATCAACAGATATTGAAAACATTTTAAAACTGGTTGAATATAAAGGATTTAAATGACACATCAGCAGTATGTCATGATAACAAGCTATTCCTTACTGCTGTAAGGAATGAAATAAGAGAGTAATTAAAAACAAATGACCTAGAAGTTAGAGGATTGCCAAGAAGCATGTAGGCAAGTAGAATACTACCTGTACAATGTATGAGTTTGTATCTGTTTCCACTCAGAGTTTTTAAAAACAAATTTTGTGTCTCTTCATCAATTTTGAGTAGCTGTCCAACTAGGCAAATGGAGCTCATCACCATTTACCTCTATTCTATGGTGAAGTAAAGTACTTTTTTTTTTTTTTTTTTTGCCTCCATTTAGATTTTAAGGGAAATTTGAGAGCAGCCTTCTCCACGGGTTTTCTGTTTGCTCTTTGCTTTCTCATTTTGTAGTTAACTGATGTCCACTGCTTTGAAAAGTCATAAAGACAGCTGCAAGAAGCTCCCTGCTGAGAAGTTTTTCCCTATTGAGAAAGAAATATAAAAATATATCTGTATTCTAAAGCTCTCTTCAGAGAGCACATAGTTTAAAACAGACAGATTTGAGATTCTCCAGGAAACAGCTTTTAGACTGAAGCTGTTCTTACCTGATGAAACATTCTTCCTAACTGGCTTGATGTGAAATCTGACTTGAATTTTTCGTAGGGAAGCTTGTGGTCTTACAATTGGTAGTGCACCTTATTTTTCCATTTACAACTTCTCAGGAATAACACCAATTTTTTTTTTCCTAATTGTATCTTTATTTCTCTCGATTGTTGTTGTAAAAACATGACCGGATTTATTACGGAGGCAAGAAAAAAAAGTGCTTGAAGAGTCAATTAAAGAAAGGAACACAAAATGAAAACATGACACTTCAGGCTTAGATATAGGTGGTATTTTGGTATGGAATTCTACATTTTCATACCACAATTATGCAAATCTCTCCTCAAATACTTAAAATGTATATTTTGCTAGGACAATGCAGATTAATCAAAATATCATAAAGTTTTGCAATTTTTTATTCCTAGGAAACTACAAAAATTCCTCAGGCATTTGGGACTTTCTTTTCACAACTTTCAGCTGTAGCTCAGCAGGAAATTTAAAAGCAGTCGATCATCTCCACTGATGAAGGAATCTCTCCTCCAGTGGTGGGTTACACAGTGACTGATACCTAGGTCTTTTAGCAGCCCTTGTGTAGCTGTGTCTTACTGTTACAGGAGGGCCAAGTCTTATTTCTAAAATATTTATTCCTGTGGAAAGTATTCGAGAAAAAATCTATTACTCTGTGTTACGTATTTTCTAGGACAAATTTTAGGCCTAAATATCAGAATGTAAAGCCCATTACTTAGTACATTAAGAATTACTGATGATTGCAGATTATTTAGTCTGTATCATCAAATTAATAGTTTTGTGTAGGTGTGAAAAAGAAAAGAACACCTTTTGAATCTCAGAATGTAGGACTCATTTCCTTTGTGCCATTCAAATAGGCTTTCCTAGTTTGGCTGATTTCCATCTCAGTCATCTTCCTGGGAGTCAGGAAACAATTTCAGTTACTGCTTTATACTTTAGGACCCATGTGGTGTTTTTATCTGACAGGTTCCATTTTACAGGTATATTTCTTTCTGTGGTTAGTAAGCAACAATAATTTTTGTAAGATAAACATTGTATTGTAATTCTTAACTACACATTTTATCTTTGTTTTTCTTCAACATCAACATTTCTAGCTATAGTTAAATGTTTGCAAAACAGGATGTGAAACTGTTCTTTCACCCTTACAACACAGCAAGGCAACACAGCCAGAATCATGTCAGCCTTCACTAGTGGAGAGACAATGACTTGTGTATGACAAGAAAATATTACTAAATATTGATTATTTAAGGCTAAAGAACACATTCTGGACACAGTTGGAAACACAGCTGAGCTGCCTTGTTACACTGGTTCTTTACCATTAATTAAATTCCTGTTGGGTGCGATCAGACAAAGTCAGACATTTCTGTTCGGGACATGGTGGATGAAACATGATTTTGTTTATTCTTCTCTTTGTTTCCTGTTACTCATTGCTTAATCTCTCTCTACAGGGAGAGAAAGATCAAAGTGAGTATCTCCAAAGAGACTTAGTCATGCCAAAGTTGTGGTGGCTGCTATCAGTTCCACCCCAGATGGTGTATATAGGTGTACATGCGCTATTGCCACTGTGCCTTCCTCTCCCTCTGAGTTTGCAATGTTGTAGTTGTAAACAGCAGCTCCTCTGCCCAGAGCTCTGCCCCCTGCCCATTATCAGTCCCTTTCAAGAAAAAGACAGAACCTACATTTCATTTTATTATTTTTATTTCATTTTATTTTTCACAACTTTGAAAGAATTTATAGACCAGTATTAAATACAAATATATAAGTATCAGAGATGCCTCATTTAGATGCGAGCAATTTGCACTTTTTTTCCTAACAAAGGGGGTGCATTTTTGGTTCCTATATCTTTCTGCTCTAACTTGCTGGCTATTTGCTGATGTGCTGTAACACAACACATTTTATAAACAAAAATCAAAGACAACATTCTTCTTTTAGACAGCCAGAGGATAATTTTCAAAGGAACAGAACAGAGATAGGCAACCAACATTCATTGCTTTCCCATGGACTGAGCATCTAATTGCATTTTATACCTCTTTTTGGATGAAATAATCCTGTCTAGCAGTACAACTAGCATCAAAGAATTCATTGATAATACCTATTCTCATGTCTTAAATTACTGACATAATGTTCCCCTATGTATCAGTTCTTTCATTGTGAGTATAAGTGTGAGGTAAGAAAGGAAATGGTTAGTTAATTGTCTGTTACTTTCTCGGGCCTGCCAGCTCTGACTACTTTCTTAATAACAACAATAAAGAAAAAAAGAAGCAGGGAGGGGGCTGAGAGGAGAACCAGAACAATTTCTCATGTCAGCAGGTTTCCTAAAACATAAACACTGAAAAAGAAGGAAATTAATTTTTCATGAATTGCTTTTCATGATTCAGCCTCTTAAATCTTAGAGTCTGTATATTGCATTGAGGACTGCACTGAGTTACTTTCCATGGAAGGCTGAAGCACTGACTGATGTTACTAACCAAATTCAGATTAATACCTTGTTCTCAGACATAAGGATTTTGTGAGACTACTACACATACAGTAGTGTTTCAGATGTTTTTCCTCAACCAACTGTGATATGGATTTCTTTTATTCAGAATATAAGAGGTCAGTCTCAGTGACTCATGCCTTTATTCAAAGGTAATCATAGCTTTTGTATTACAAAACATTTCAGCACCAAAATTCAGAAGAATTAAATGTGCTTAGAAAACCCAAGAGTAGTGATAAGGAAAGTTATTATTGAAAAAACAGCAAAGAGAAGTGAACACCTCACAATCAAAGACAACAACAAACCATACCTATCAAAGAAGTATCTTGCAAAATTCTGAGTTACTTACTTATGCTAGTAACTTAAAATATATATAATTAGAACCAAAAAGCCTTGTTGATGGACTTGATTTACACAAATGTATGTTAGAATAAAGCAAAATCCTTACCATACACACACACACAAAAAAACCAACCATAAAAAACCAAAAAACTGGTACAAAGTGTTGATGCTACCTGAATGGCAGAGCGATTTGCATTGCTGCATGGTATCTCACAATGAAAGCATCTGATGAGCCTTGGCACATTTACAGGGCTGCCTAACAGAGCTTAAATTGTACGACCAGTAATACAGTTTTTATACCTATGTCCCTGGAGATGATTAGTGTGATTTGATATCCAAAAAATATATTAAAAAAACTGTTGCCCATATAAGTGTGTAATATGTGATAGCTCACTGTGACTATGTCAGGTACGCCACAGATGAATTCGAAATGACAGGAAAGAAAAATCTTTTACAGTGAGGGTGGTGAGGCACTGGAAGTCATTGTCTAGTGATGTGGTTGATGCCCTATCCCTGGAGACTTTCAAGGCGAGGCTGGATCAGGCCCTGGGCAACCTGATCTAGCTGTGGTGTCCCCGTTCATTACAGGGGAGTTGGACTAGATGGCCTTCAGAGGTTCCCTCCACCACTAAGGATTCTATGATTCTATGAAACAAGAGGCAGTGAAATGGCAGGGGTACATTTTAGCTGTAAGATATTAAATGGACTGCAGTAAGTCATGTGGTGTTTAATTCCTATCCATACCTCTGTTGTTCCTCCCAAATTATGTGTAAAACAATCTATGAGGGAATGGGGTTTCAGCCCACTATAATGGATTCTAGCATTTCAAACAATGTGTTAAAGCCATGCACACAAGGACAAAAAATAAGAAACACCAACAGCTGTGATGTTGACATAAAATTTCTTGGCTCCTACTATGTGAGGAACTCCATTTTGCTAAGGATCAGTCTGATTATCTCTGTTGTTACTGATCCTGAAAAATCATCAAGCAATGAGAGAAGGATACCCTCAGAATGTGAAGCATGGAGCTTGAGGACGCACATAGTGCCAGAATTCCAAGGATGTAAACAGACTCCCCTGAGGCCTCCCACCTGGCTTGCCTGGTCTGAGAGAGCTCTCAGGGCTGGGGTATCTCAGGGTGCCACAGGGGCTCACTCCCCATAGAGCAAACAGGACAAGGTCTCTCAGATTGGGCAGCTGAGGCATCCTATCTAACTATAGAGTAATCTTCAATGGTATGATGATATTATGGTTCTCAAACAAAATAACATAAAACTTTACAATTATTATAATTAAGATGTGAACATGCATCATTTTTTAATACTTTATTTCCAGGAATATTTTGTGTCTATCAGAGATTAGTTTGCATATCTAAAATGCTCTAACGATAAATTCTCAATTGTGCATGCCAATAAAGCTTTAAAAAATGTGACACGTGTTTTTAAATGCACAGCAGAACTGCACTCCTTAAGGATTGCCAGACAGGAGGTACAACTAATCACAGTCCTGGCTTTACTTGTTCATGCATAACAGATATTCCCAAAACTGGAATGCCACATTAGAATCTCTCCTGAAAGATTTCTGAGTGAATCCATTGTTTGAAGTCTGTCTTGATTGTAGGCATTGCACACAGCAGAATTACATCCAAATCTTTTAAGACTAATTCCATTTGTGACAGTGCTGCTTTTTCAAATGTATAACGTGGGGGTTATCTTTGAAAAGAGTGAAACAATCCCAGTTTGTGCCCGAGCCCATATCCTCCTGCGATTAGAGCACAAGTAATGCAGAGTAAAGTCTACTTCACGAAATCCCCACACCCAGAAATCTGCTGACCGCAACTCACTACCACATCTCTGTTCCATCACAGGTTCCTCCCTTCTCTGGTCCCCTGCTGATAGAGTTTTCCAGGATTTTTATTATTATTTTTTCCAAAAAATATAGGTGCTATGAGGAGCTACAAATGATATAACTGCTGAGTGCACGATGACAGTCCCCAATCCATAGCAGAGAGGTAACTTCCACCTTGTTTGTTTGTTTCTAGATTATTTTTTTTAGTTGTGCATGTGTTGGTTGGCTGGTGGTTTTTGTGTTTTTTTTTTTTTGGCTATGCTCTCATGTGTTTAGCAAAGTGTTCAACTTATTTCTGACCTCTGAAGAGAAAAATCTTCTATACTTACTACATGAGAAGTATAATCCTATTTTAGAAAAGCAAGATGTACATGAGGTTTATGTGCCAGTGTTGGCAATGGTGGGGCTGTGTGGAGAGCCTCTGTGAGGAGAGGCAGGGCCACCCCATGAGGAACATGGACAGTTCCAGCCAGCTCTGGCCACCTTCACAGTTGATCTGCTGCTGGGCAGCCCATGCAGAGGAGAGCAGCCAAGCTGGTGGTACCACTGGGAAAATGTATTTAAGAAATGGTAAAAAACACTGCTCAGCAAAGAGGAGAAAATGTGAGAGGAACAGCCCTGAAGGCTCCAAGGCCAGAGGAGAAGGAGGGAGAGGATGTACAAGGGGAAATAAATCACACTGTGATTAACAATAAATCATGCAGTGTCTAGTAGCTGATGCTGAAATTCATGAGATTCTAAAGATGATTCCTATTCTAAATAGAAGGAACAAGGGTAACAACTTCAGTATAACTGCATGGTAGTTCTTCTGGAATTCCTTCAATGATGATTACATCTTTTTTTCTTTGAAGTTTACTTTCTGTCTACCAGAATTGTCTGCTTACAATTTCTATATCCCTGTTTTAATCATATCTAATCTTGCACACTCATTTTGTTCTTTTCCTATTGCAGGATAGGTACTCAGGGAAATTCTGATTTTGCTCAAAGGAGGATAAGATTGTTAGCAACCTGACAAAGAAATACAAGTAATGTTTTCTATTTCATTATATTGGACTATGAAGTCAGAAATGGCTTTTCCTGGTATGGCAGTAGTCGTTAAACCTTCCTGCCAATATTCCATTACATTTTGTTGCCATGTGACAGCTGGTAGCAGAGGGGCAATCTGACACAACAGTGTCTGACATGGAAGTGGGATGAAGCAAAGATATATAGCTCAATTCATCCGCATGGAAAAAAATTGCATCCATTGATATTTATCAACACTTGCTGAATGTTTATGGAGACCAAACAGTGGATGTGAGCACAGTGAGGTGGTTGGTGCTGTGTTTCAGCAGTGGTGACAGCAGCAGTGGTTCAACTCAACTGGTGTGTATTTTTATGAGTGTAGCATGAAGGCTTTTGTTCATTGTTGAGGAAAATGCATAGCTTATGGTGGTGACTGTATTGACAAGTAATGTTTTGTACCTGAGAATTTTCTTTATCAAATAGTGTCATTCTGTTCTTTGTATTTGCTGTAGTTCCCGTGGAAATAAATAGTTTTGGAGCAACCTATGTAGAAGTGTATATCAGTTGCTCTTCCAAAGAAGAACTTTTTTTTTCTTTGCCCATTCTCTTAATCCAAATACAAAACTGCTTGGAGGAAGGCAAGGTTCAAATTTGTAACTTCACTTCTTTTTGCACAAATTGCTCAGGATACTTTTTTTTTTCTTTGTTTGTTTGTTTGGTTTTTTTGTGAGTGAGAGCATCCATAATCTGTAATACTCATACAATCCATTATCACATTATCTGGATGCTTCACAGGTTATCATATATACAGCTCTCATACTTTTTTTCCCATGTCTTAAATTCTACCTGAACATGTACTGTATTTTTCAAGGTTTGCACTGCATAAATCCATTATTTCTACTTTATTCCTTTGATCAGCCAGGGGATATAAACTTCTACGCACTGCATTAACGTCCTGAATAGGCCACAAACAGGTTGAATTTGAATTAAAACATTATTACTTATGTTTATCATTTTAGATATGTCAATTTTATTAGCGCTTAATACAAATAAATTAGTAAAATTATTTAATGTAGAAACTAATAATGTTGTAAAGGAACCTTTACTTTGAGACTGTAAATGCCAAGCAGGTTTTCTATTCAGAGATAACACATAAGAAACCAAAATGCAACATTTTTCACTAGTTAAGAAGAGACTGAAAATGGTAAAGACAGGAATTATTGCTGCTTTCCACCCTGAAATGGTGGAGTCAATGTTTGAGCAACAGAATTCTTTATTTAGCTCAGAGACATTCCTGGTTCAGAAATGAGTCTTTCAGCAGTTCTAGTGCCAATTACGTTCATTTGACTTCAGTTTTCAGGGGAGGGGGGAATGGGAGGGGAATACAGAGTGGGGAAAATAGAAGCCTGGCAGCCATGTTCTTGCTATCCTACAATGTTCTTTTTAAGATCTGAATGAGGTTGTACTTGTATCTCCATATTCCTTTGTCAAGGCACAGCTGCTGCTGTTGGGAATACTACTTCTGAGTTATTACCACTTTGCTGAAGGCGGCTATTACTCTAGTTATCTAAAGACAAGGAAAGACAAGACCCTGCAAAAATGAGATTTTAATCACTGTGTTGTTTTATTTGATACTGATTTTAATCATTTTTCCCCCTGAGCCTCGTTTTTATTAAAATACAAAATATTAAATGACTGTAAGCCCTCCTAGATGTTTCTGCTTAAATTTAAACCTCTGAAGCTGTACGAATAGATACCTGAACAACTTAATTTTGAAAATGCATGTGTAATGCTCCTTTTCCAATCGAAACCTGTATTTATAGAAGTATATATTTATTTACCAACTTCAATTATGAGGTCTATAAATTAGTGCTCAAAGGCAAAAAATTCAGTTTGTGATCTGTAAAACCAGAAGTAAGCTAATATTTTGACTTAGTATGCTATTTAACTATGGTTATGATTGCAAACTGATTATGATTTTATGCATGGGAATGTGGTTTGTTTAAACAATGTGACTCCCATTGGTTCCTTAATGTCCCATCAGCTTTTTTCTTGTTTGTTTCCCATAGCTGTACGCTATCCTTTGTCATCATCAAACATCCTTAAAATAATAATTCAGCCAATCTTCATGGGAGAGGTACTCCAGCTCTCCGATCATCTTCGAGGTCCTCCTCTGGATGATCTTCTAAACTCTACATCTTTCCTGTGTTGGGGGCCTCAGACCTGGAAGCAGTACTCCAGATGAGGCCTCACAAGCATAGAGTAGAGGGGGACAATCACCTCTCTGTTCCTGCTGGCCATCCTTCTTTTGACACAATTGGCCTTCTGGGCTGCAAGCATACACTGCTGGCTGATGTTAAGCCTTTCATAAACCAGGACTCTTAAGTCCTTCTTGGCAGGGCTACTCTCAAGGAGTTCTTCTCCCAGTTTGCATACGTATATGGGATTACTTTTACCCAAGAGCAAAAACCTGCACTTTGCTCTGTTGAACCTCATTATGTTCACATGGGCCCACCTTTTGAGTTTATTGAGGTCCCCCTGGATGGCACTCCTTCCTTCTGCTGTATCAGCTGCACCCCTCATCTTGGTGTCATCAGCAAACTTGCTGAGGGTGCACCCAATTTCATCATCTGTGTCACTGATAAAGATACTAAAGAGGTAACAGGCCCAAGACAGACTACTGAGTGACACCCCTCATCACTGGCCTCTACCTATACAGAGAGCCATTGACCACAACCCTCTGGCTGGGATTTTCCAACCAATTCCTTATCCACAAAGTAGTCCACCAATTTCTCCAATTCAGAGATAAGGAAGTGGGGGAGGGACTATTTCAAAGACCTTGCAGAACTCCAGGTAGATGACATCAGTTGCCTTTGTATTGTCTACTGTAGCTATCACTCTTATCACAGAAGGCCATCAGATTGGTCAGGCATGACCTTCCCTTGGTGAAGCCATGTTGGCTGCCTTGGACCACCTGCTCATCCCTCACGTGCCTTAACATCTCTTCCAGGAGAATCTGTTCCATGATCTTCCCAGGCACAGCACTGAGGCTCATAGGGCTGTAGTTGCCCAGGCCTTCCTACCTCCCTTTCTTATAAATGGGAATGATGTTTCTCTTTTTCCAGCCACACGGAATTTCTCTAGAGAGCCAAGACTTTTCAAATATGATGGAGAATGTCTTGGCAACCACATCAGCCAGCTCCTCTAGGATGCTGGGATTCTTGTTGTCTGGCCCCACAGATTTGTACATGTTCAGTTGCAGGAGTTGGTCTCAGACTTGCTCTGCCCTGACAGTGGGGGGGGATTTTGCTCCCTTTGTTCCCATCAAAAGTTTCAGGGGCATCCTATTTGACTGATTTGTTCAAGAGATAGTTCATTGTTATCAAAAATCTTATTGACTTCTACCTGATTAGAGGCTACCATTCATCTCACTTATGATATCTTCTTTGGTTAGCATGGACAGTTTTTACCCTAGAAGTTAAAGTTCAATGATTTATCTATTAATCTGCACACTACTTATTTTTTGATGATGTACAACCTGTCTTTTTTTTTTTTTAATTTCAGAATTACGATCTTCATATAAGATTTTCTAAGCCGCAAAGATAACACAATCAAATCAGTATTTTTAATTATCTTGTTACTAGTTGAGAGGAGTGAGATAAATGAACATAAATTCAATACTAATTTGAGTCCTTGAATATTTTTTTTTTACAAGTCTTAGGAGGGATTATAATTTGAAGCTGGAAAAATTAGCAGAAACTGTTCTGGGGGATTGTTCTGTTACTTTTTAAACATTTCCATTAGTATCTATTTCCTTGATTAGAAACGTACAAAAGCATATATCCCAGCATAATCCAAAACATACTTACTGCTGCAGTGGAAAAATCTCCTAATACTCAGCAACAATATGGTATTCTCTTTTGTAATAAGTTATTTCTCACCAGTTTCATCATCATAAATACAAGGGGGGGGGAGGGAGGGGGCTGAAAAAAGCTTTTAACTTAGAAGTAATACTCAGTAGGTTTTGAACAAACATACTTGGTAAATTTAAAATAAAGAAGTGAACAAATACAGTCTGCGTAGTTCAAAGAGGATCTCAATGCTGCAAGAATAATTAAGTTAGATATCCAGTAAAGGTTCCTGCCTTCAATAGTAGCTAACTCTATGCAAGCGTTTATCAAAGATCAGTGTGATAATTTTGGGTCAAGACATAATGAGTTGCTCTTGTCAATGTTACTGCTCTAAGGGGATTATGGGATCTATTGCATGTAAGGACTTTCCAAATACGTACTAGACTTCTACTTTTTTAAACGCTGTAAGTGACATCAGGCATATTTATTTAGATAAATTAAAAGTCAAGGTTGGATAAAATCCAGAACTATTACCATAGTTTTAATGATTAACAGTATTTACAATGAGAACTAATGAGTTAAAGAGTGGAGTCTGAATGTAAAGTTAGGTTAATATTTATTTAAATTAAAACTGAAAAACTATCTGGAATTTGTCTTCCAAACAAGAAAAATAAAAGTGTAGTAAATAAGTCTAGATGTCTTCAGAAGACTAACCTCTTAACTGAAATTATATATGCAACTCTTTAAAAAAGAAAAGACATAATAAACGTGAGTAAGGTGAAGGAGCAAGAAAGACAGCCATGTCTTAAAATTCAGGAATTGAAAGAATGAATTGCTGAAAGTGTAACAGAATTATGATTGGGGAAGAAGAAAAAAAGAAAGCAAATTGTTCCTCAGACAGATAAGAATAACAAAAGAAAAAGATGGTGCAATGAAGTGAAGATGTGGTAGAGATTAAAAATAAAGTCACAAACACCAAGAAAGTATATGTAAAATGACCTCTGTTAGATATAAAATAGCCACTTTTCACTCAGTCTTATCAGCAAGTCCTTGCCAAGCCATGCCTGTTTCCTGCCTCCCCTGCCTGCCTTCTTATTTTGAGGGATGGAGATCTCTTGTACTCTCAGAAAGGTATCCTTAAAGAGTAGCCAGCTTTGTTTCACTCCTTCATCTCTATAGACTTCTCCCCAGGAGACCTTGTCCAACAGTTCTTTAAACAGCCTAAAGTTCACTCTCCTGAAGTTCAGGGTCCTGATTCCACTATTTGCCCAGCCCATGATCCTCAAGATTATGAACTCAGCAAGGGTATGGTCACTGCATCCCAAGCTGCCTCCGATCTTAATATCTTTAATGATCTTCTCCACACTGGTGAGCACCAGGTCCAGCAGTGCTTCGTCTCTGGTCAGTCTGGCCAATGCTCAAACCAGAAAGTTATTGTCAATAGACACAAGGAGTCTCCTGGACTGCTTACAGCTTGCCGTATTGTCTAGCTTTAATTTAAAGCCCCCACCATGAAAAATGTTTTTAAGTAATTTAGTTTGCTAAAGACATGTATCCTGCCACATGCAGAAATGAATTTCACTAATTTCCCCTTCCTTTGAATCACAGATGCTGCCTTAAGCTACCTTAATGGTATTTTACAAGTCTGATCTCCTCTCCCTGAATATACAATGCAAATATCTCATGAGAAATTACAATTTCATTTAACTGTTTATTTATTGTAATGTGAATATTGGTAAAAAAATTCTAACGACTAGCCTGCTATTCTGTGTTCCTACCGTTGACTAGTCCACTTCCAAAAGCAACCAAGGGAAAACATTTCAGTGAGAAAATATGAAGTTGTAAAGCATTCAAGAAAGGATCTTCTGCAAGTATCTACTTAGACCCACCTACTACTTTAAGTGGAGTTCACTCAGTGCCACGTTGCAGGGACATTTGGATGGTAGCAGAGAACATGCTCAAGAGTTGGCGTTTTCTCATTCTGTATGGGTGTAGATGCACAAACTGTCCTATGATTAGCTTTGAGTAAGAAGTTAACTTGTATTTTGAAGTGAATTAAATAGTTTTAAATCATACAGTGATTTATCAACTCAATGGACTGTACATAAGCAGTAGTAGGATTTAAACACTGTAAAAGCAAGAAAATGGCATGTGATTTTACTTAATTGTTCGTTACCGTAACTTTCACCCTATGACATTAAACATATGCTCTTTTTGAAAATAGTCATTAACCTCTCACATGATGTATAACTAGCTTTATCACTCCAGAAAAAAAAAAAAATCCCACTTTGAGTTCTGAAAAGAATATCCACTGGGAGACACACAAATGGTAAACCACACCGAAGGACACAAAAAGGCCCATAAAACATCAGTAGGGTTATAAAGGTCTATGGATTTTAATTGCTGTGTGCCATTGGGCCTTTACAAAGCAATCAAGCAGGCAATCTCCGAAGACAGCCCTGCCATAATACATTTAACAATAGAGTTCTCACCCCATCAGCAGACTAGGGTTTATGAAGGTCCCAATAGCAATTAATGACCTTGTATATCGAGAGAAAAAGACAAAATTACTTAAATTGGCTATCCTTTCTGGATATATATCTTACATGTAGGAGAGTGTAATTTCAAGGCAAGGAAAGCTGAAGTTTTGGTAACAGACAGAAAAAGTCTTACTGATTTGATGTTTCTGTTTATGTGCATTTTTTAAGGCATGGAAATCAGTTTTTCTGATACTGCCTATGACACGCTCTGAAAAATGCAGCATAATACTGAATTTTTGGACAAAATTCTAACTGCATAACTTTATTCTTCTCAACGATCTGGAAAATGCTATTTTTTCTGATTCTGAGTTTAAAATCAAAATGTAAATGTACAACAGTAGCAACAAAAAAAGGTTATATGGACAATATGGTAAATTTAGGTGAAAAGTGAAAGCTCTTTTTTTTTAATTTACATTTGTTGTCTTCTCACCTATGCTTTGTATATCTGCAAACATCAATGAGATTTTACAGGGGTACAAATTTGGAGGTAAAGCAGGAATAAATGCATGAATGAATTCACTACATTCTGAAGATGAGCAAGTCCTGGAATTAAAGCTGAATCTGAACGTAGAGAAAAATGAAGAAAAGTCAGTCCACAGCAAAAGTATATATATGTAACATATATACTTCTTTCACTTAGATGAGCATTTAAGAATTTTAATACTGTACCAGAGAAGAAAGTAATGTTGTTTTTCTTCTGATGTGAGATGAGGTTTTTTTGTGTGTGTGTACTCGAGGTGTTAGATCACCTTTGTGAAAGAGGAGCAATTAGTTAATTATTTTTTCTAATAATTCCTTCCCTCCTTCCTTCCTTCCCTCCCTCCCTCCTTCCTTCCCTCCCTCCTTCCTGTCTTCCCTCCTTCCTTCCTGTCTTCCCTCCTTCCTTCCTTCCTTCCTTCCTGTCTTCCCTCCTTCCTTCCTTCCTTCCTTCCTTCCTTCCTTTCTTCCTTCCTTCCTTCCTTCCTTCCTTCCTTCCTTCCTTCCTTCCTTCCTTCCTTCCTTCCTTCCTTCCTTCCT
>NC_034438.1:36620783-36635864 GCF_002078875.1 Numida meleagris | reverse complement strand
CTTCCTTCCTTCCTTCCTTCCTTCCTTCCTTCCTTCCTTCCTTCCTTCCCTTCCTTCCTTCCCTTCCTTCCTTCCCTTCCTTCCCTTCCTTCCTCCCTTCCAACAGGAAAAAATCTGGACATATATAGCTAACTAAATAATACACTTATTTCCTCTAATTTTCTTCTTGAGTTTAAAGAAGCTACCATGCACTATGAAGAGTAAAGCTTCAGGACATAGCCCTTGTAAGGATGACTATAAAATTAATAATTTTCTTGAATTTTCATTTAAAATCTCATTTAATCCACATCATTTGAGCTCATTTTAATCAAGCTTGAACACATAAAAAATTCTCATCATTCTGGTATTGTGGAATTACTCTAACATGATATTTAAAGGTAAGTTATCCATTTAGTAAATAACATAAATTATTTCCAGAAATGCAACTAAAATGTTTCACTGTTCAGTCAAAGAAACCACACATACAAATGCCATATCTGTGCTCAGCTGACAAAACGAACAGCACTTGCAGGGAATTGATATACATGGTAGTGATGTTGGCAGTATTCCAGGAAGCCATCATTCTATCCATGTTGCCACTTGTACTGTCCATATTGGTAAACATCAATCCTTCTGTCCCTATATCTCTCTGTTTATAAACAGGTGCAAATATAGTTGAGTAGCTAGAGCATTAAAAAAGATAAGAAGCAGATCTTAGTTTAAATAGCTTATTTTTCTCTTCATGCATACATGTATACATAATTTTCTTTAGTATCCAGTCTTGACAAGTGGAAAAGATCTAACTGGAAGAATCTGATATTTTACTGATAGTATTTTCTATTTTACTTGCATTTCTTTTCCTCTGCAAAGAACAATCTAACACCATTACTGAATGCTTTCCACTTTAAATTTGAAAAAAAAGAATTGTATTGCAGTCTTCAAGATTTATCTTCTAGCAGTAGCTAGTAGGAGAGTAGTGTCTCAGAACAGACTGAGTATGGCTAATGATAAACTTGCTCAATTAAAAAGAATGTGGAGAAAATACGTCTGTCCCTGTGTCATGCATACTCTCAATTATAATAAAACCAAGAAGTATGTATGCTTGAAGAGTAAAAAGTGCACGTTCCTGGAATCCAGAATAACAAAATGTACAAATATTAAACAGATTCATGTTTACCTCCATGTTTTATAACACTCAGATTGCTCAGGTCTTCCAGAAGAATTCCAGAAAGGGAAAACAAACAAACAAATGAACATGGGAAATGTGGGAAGTAGTTGATCTTCAGTAAAAAAATTGTGCTCTCCATTTAGCTTACCCCATCCTTGGAGACATTTGACACGTAGGCACAAAATGAAGAATAGTCTTCGGAAATCTGTGGGCCTGCGCTGTCACTTGGACTTGCCTGAGGTTGAAAATGTGTGTTAATGTCTGTGGGTACTACTGCAGAACCAGTTGCCCTTTGTGGGAAAGCATAGTTATTGCAAGACCTTCAATTCGTTGTGGGTTCTTTTATTATTTTTTTTAGTTTTTCTTTTTTTTTTCTTCTGCTACTACAAAGGCAGGCAAAATATAGAACAAAGTGGAAAAATATATTCTTCAGAGAAAAAAAAATGAAAGAAAATCTTCAAAGAGCACAGTTCATTAACCTCAGCAATGACAATGATTAAAAAGGAGATTGGTACAAGTAATAAAACTGATTAAGTCTTGTAACTAAAAAATGATGGGCACCCTTGACTGGATGATACTGGCAAGACAAGAAGAGTGAACACAGATAAATGGAATGTATACAGAAAATTCTAAATCATTTCTGACTTTTGGAGAGAACAGATAATTCTACCTTGTGGTGAAAAACAAACTGAACAGAGAGTCTGATGTTTGGTTGATAAAGGTCATTCAATAAAAATATTGGCTGCAGAAAACAAAGAGATAGAAAACACACTGCAAACACGATTGAAATGTATTATGAAAAGAAAATGTAAATAAAAGCATATGATGTGAGTTCGAGGAAATAATATGAAAATAGTTTAAATGAAACATTCTAAGGGGAAGGCTGAATTAAAGGAATAAAACTTACTTTTAAGATACATCTTTTCTTAGATCAAACTAGAAGCAAAAATCCATTATTATGGTGGGAGTTTTTATTATTTTCTTTATGAATTTTTTCTAAATAATTTAATAATTGAGAGGTCGGTTGATACAGAATGTATCTTTTAAAACATCTTTTACACTTCAATAAAGAACACTCTTGCAGTTATGCTTATGGAAAAAAATGAAAAAATAGTTACAGCATACTGCAGATGGCAGACTGATAACACAGTTTAATTTAATTGATAATACAAGATTTAAGGGAGTATTTGTATCTCAAATTTGGATATCAATCTGTGCTACTTAAATTAGCTAGCTAGATTCACAAGGCTCCTTCTCTACTTGAATAGAATAGAATAGAATAGAATAGAATAGAATAGAATAGAATAGAATAGAATAGAATAGAATAGAATAGAATAGAATGGAATAGGTTTTTTTCTGTTGGAAGGGACATTCAAAGGTCATCTAGTCCAACTGCTTGGCTGCTCCAGGGCTAAACAAGCAATAAAGCATATTTCTGATGGTATTATCCAAATGCCTCTTGAGCACTGTCAGACATGAGACATCAACCACCTCTCTAGCAAACTTGTTCCGTTATTTGTCCACCCTGGCCATAAAGAAATTTTTCCTAATGAGGTGTCTGAACCTCCTCTGGTGTAGGTTTATGTCATTCCAAAGCATCCTGCAATCAGTGACCAGGGAGCAGAAACCTAGAACCTGCCCCTGCTTCCCCTCCTTAGGGAGCTGCAGAGTGGAATAAGGTTACCTCTTGGTTCTCCAGACTTGACAACCAGATTGTTCTCAACCTATCCTCATGGGACACACCTTCCAGACATGTTAGTGGTTTTGTTGCTCTCTTCTGGAGTCCGGAATTGCATGCAGTATTCAAGGCTTTTCCAGAAAGCCACTCTCAACAGGAGATAGCTCCGGAACTTTTTCTCTGGCCTTTGCAGGTGCTTATCTTCATTTACTTACTATGAAAATAAGCTACTCTATGTTGGATAATATGAACATCCCTTTTGGTAAAGGACCTACTCACTTTCTGTAGTTGAAAGTAAATGTCAGTGCTACATTCTTGAGTCATAAGATGTCTGATGATTTGTTAATTGCTGGATTTAGGTAGCCCTTACATCTCTAACCTCTCAGAAAGTGTTGCTTGCATGTATGCAATTCTAGGGCTGTTCAGGGCAGAGGTATTGTTTTCTGAGAAAGGAGTGGGAGGGTTTATTGCTCTGTTACAATAAATAAATGAAAACAGAGCTTCCTCTTCTCCAAATTGAACAATCCCAGCTCCCTCAGCTGCTCCTCATAAGGCCTGTGCTCCGGACCCCTCACCAGCTTTGCTGCCCTTCTCTGGATATGCTCCAGGGCCAAAATGTCTTTCTTTCAGTGAGGGGCCCAAAACTGAACACAGTACTCAATGTGCAGCCCCACCAGTGCTGAGTACAGAGGGACAGTTACTTCCCTACTCCTGCTAGTGACACTATTTCTGATACAAGCCAGGACGCCATTGGCCTTCTTGGCCACCTGGGCACACTGCTGGCTCATGTTCAGCCAAGCATTGACCAATACTCCCACGTCCATTTCCTCTACACAGGTTGTTGTGGCCTAAGTGCAGGACCCAGCACATGGTCTTGTTGAACCTCATCCCAGTGGCTTCAGCCCAGCAATCCAGCCTGTCCAGATCTCTCTGTAGGGCCTTGCTACGCCCAGGCAGATTGACACTTCCTGCCAACTTGGTGTCATCTGCAAACTTACTGAGGGTGCACTCAATGCCCTCATCCAGGTCATCAATATTGAAGAGGAGAGGCCCCAATACCAATGCCGAGGAAGCACCAACAGGTTGACCATGAGCCAACAGTGTGCCCTTGAACCAAGAAAGCCAGTGGTATCCTGAGGTGCATTAAAAAGAATGTGGTCAGCAGGTCAAGGGAGGTGATCCTCTCCCTCTACTGTGCACTGGTGATTCCATATGTGGAGTACTGTGTCCAGATGTAGGCTTGCCAGTTCAAAATAGACAGGGATCTCCTAGAAGGAGCCCAGCAGAGGTTCACAGAGATTATTAGGGACCTAGAGCATCTCCTATATGAGGAAAGGCTGAGTAATCTGCATCTGATCAGCTTGGAGAAGTGGGGGGGGGAATCTGATTAGTGATTATGAATATCTAAAGGGAAGTGGGAGGCAAATGGGTGAGGCCAGGCTCTTCTCAGCTGTACGTAGTGATAGAACAAGGAACGATGACCTAAAATTTGAACATAAGAAGTTCTATACAAACATTGGAAGAACTTTTTTATGGTAAGAGTGATGGAGCACTGGATCAGATTGCCCAGAGGTTGTTGAGTCTCCTTCTTCAGAGATATTCAAGATCTGTCTGAATGCTTACCTGTGCAACCTATTGTAGGGAACCTGCTTTAGCAGGGGGGCTGGACTCAGTGATCTCTTGAGGTCCCTTCCAACCCCTGCAATTCTGTGATTCTGTGAGTTTAAAATTGTAACACCATATTTTTAATGGAAGTCTGATTCATTCAGCTGTATTAAAAATATTTGGAGGAATTTTCTCTCCCTCTGTAAAATATCTCATCAATATAATCTTGGGAAGTATATTAAGTTACCAATATAAATCTATACTGGAGTTCTATGGCCTAAGCAATATCTATTTAATGAATTGAGCTATATTATGTTGTATATAAACTTAAAATAATAAAAAAATATTTCTTAGAAAGAAAATATTAATGAAGGAAAAAGAGAAGATGGAGTGCCCAGCATATGGGCGTTTGTGAAGAATATATTATGAATATGGCTCAAGTGCACAACGTGTGTTGAAATGTAGGATTAAAGTCCTTTTATTTTGTATTTATATGTTCAAATTTAAGTTCAAATTTTAACACATTCATACATGAATGGAAAATAAATATTTCATGACATTTTTCTAGTCAAACAATTAATAACTTCAGAAGAAGGAATTCATAAGAACAAATGCCTTTTGAAATATTTTTTGAGATGTTGCTAGATCTTTATAGATTTCCAGTCAGAAGAAACAACAAAGTTCCTATATAAATCATGTGCATGCTTTGTATAGCACAGAAGTTTTATATACATATCTAAAACTTTAAGAACGCTTATGAGTACGTTTGATCCTCAAGCCTTCAAATGTGATCCAAAAGGATAGTCAAAGTGAGTTTTCACTTTCTGTTGACGGCTTTCTAGAGTTATCTTTCAATATAAGTCCTCTCACAACTTCTCCTAAACAACTTTAACTCAGTAGTTGGAAGAAAACAAGCTAGAGAAAATAAATGAGGCATAAGTACTCAAAAAAAAAAATTAAAAAAGATATAGGACAATGAATGGGCAGGTATTTGTTCAGGTTTTCAGGTGGGTTATGATGGCAGAGGGAATAAAATTCTTTACTTAGTCAACAGCGGGCATGGCAAAAGACTGTAGAGATTGATACGTGTAATCCTTGATCCTGAAGAGAAGTTTAAATAGAGACATTTAGTGGGTAGATCACCAGTGGAAGCTTTTCTGTGGACAGATTCAGTTCTGGAATCACCACCATCTGGTTTATGTGATCCATCTTTTCATAGAATCATCATAGAATCATAGAATGGCCTGGGTTGAAAAGGACCTCGAAGATCATCTAGTTTCAACGCCCCTGCTGAGTGCAGGGTTGCCAGCCACTAGACCAGGCTGCCCAGAGCCACATCCAGCCTTGCCTTGAATGCCTCCAGGGACAGGGCATCCACAACCTCCCTGGGCAACCTGTTCCAGTGCGTCACCACCCTCTGAGTGAAAAACTTCTTCCTAATATCTAACTTACATCTCCTCTGTCTCAGTTCAAAACCATTCCCCCTTGTCCTATCACTATCCACCCTTGTAAACAATTGTTCCCCCTCCTGTTTATACACTCCCTTCAAGTTTTGGAAGTCCACAACGAGGTCTCCCCAGAGCCTTCCCTTCTCCAGGCTAAACAAGCCCAGTTCCCTCAACCTTTCTTCATAGGAGAGGTTCTCCAGCCCTCTGATCATCTTGGTGGCCCTCCTCTGGACCTGTTCCAAGAGCTCTGCATCTTTCTTGTACTGGGGGCCCCAGGCCTGGACGCAGTACTCCAGATGGGGCCTCACAAGAGCAGAGTAGAGGGGGACCACCACCTCCCTCTCCCTGCTGGCCACTCCTCTTGTAATGCAGCCCAGAGCAGTGTTGGCCTTCTGGGCTGCAAGTGCACACTACTGGCTCATGTCCAGCTTCTCGTCCACCAGGACCCCCAAGTCCTCCTCCACAGGGCTGCTCTCAAGGAGTTCTTCTCCCAGTCTGTATAGATACCTGGGATTGCCCCCGTCCAAGTGCAGCACCTTGCATTTGGCCTTGTTGAACCTCACTGAGTTCACATGAGCCCACTTCTCCAGCCTGTTCAGGTCCCTCTGGATGGCTTCCTTTCCCTCCAGTGTATCGACTGCACCACTCAGCTTGGTGTCATCTGAAAACTTGCTGAGGGTACACTCAATTCCATCATCTATGTCATTGATAAAGATGTTGAAGAGCACCGGTCCCAAGACTGAGCCTTGGTGGACACCACTCATGACTGGCCTCTGCCCTGACATAGAACCATTGATCACAACCCTTTGGCTGCGACCAGCCAACTGGTTCTTAATCCATCGAACAGTCCATCCTTCCAATCCATGCCTCTCCAATTTAGAGAGAAGGATGTGGTGAGGGACTATGTCAAAGGCTTTGCAGAAGTCTAGGCAGATGATATCCATCGCCCTTTTCCCATCTACCGATGCCATCTTGCTATTGGTCAGGCAAGATCTGCCCTTGGTGAAGCCATGCTGGCTGCCTCGGATCACCTCTTTGTCTCGTATGTGCCTTAACATAGCTTCTTGGAGGATCTGCTCCATGATCTTCCCAGGCACAGAGGTGAGGCTCACCGACCTGTAGTTCTCTGGGTCATCCTTTCTCCCTTTCTTAAAAATGGGAGTAATGTTTCCCTTTCTCCAGTCACTGGGGACTTCACTGGACAGCCATGATTTTTCAAATATGATGGAGAGTGGCTCGGCAACCACATCGGCCATCTCTCTTGGAACCCTGGGATGGATATCATCCAACCCCATGGGCTTACATACATTCAGTTTCATGAGGAGGTCTCGAACTTGTTCCACTGTTACAGTGGGACGGAATCTGCTCCTCTCACCCACACCTCAGGGTTCAGGGTCCTCGCAGACATGGGAAGTCTGACCACCTGAGAAGACCGAAGCAAAGCATTTACAGAGCACCTCAGCTTTTTCCATGTCTGAGGAAGCCAGTTCTCCATCCTCATTTATCAAAGGGGGAACACTCTCCTTGGCCTGTCTCCTCCTGCCTATGTACCTGTAGAACCTCTTCTTGTTAGTTTTCACATCTCTCGCCAAGTTCATCACTATCTGTGCCTTGGCTTTCCTGATCTTATCTCTACACATGCAGACAACAGCCCTGTATTCCTCCCAGGCTACACAACCTTGCTTCCACTTCCTGTACATTTCTCTCTTTTCCCTCAGTTTAAGCTGCAGGTCTTTGCTCAGCCATGCCGGTCACACACCTCCTCTGCTCAGTTTCCTTTGCTGGGAGATGGAGAGCTCTTGTGCTCTCAGAAGGGTGTCCTTAAAGAGCTGCCAGCTCTTTTCTGTTCGTATGCCCTTAAAGACAGTTTCCCAGGAGATCCCACCCAGCAGATCTTTGAGCAGCCAGAAGTCTGCTCTCCTGAAGTTCAGGGTCCTGACTCTACTTTTTGCCAGGCCTGCATTCCTCCAGATCACAAGCTCCACCAGAGCATGGTCACTACAGCCCAGGCTGCCTCCAATCTTATCCTCTCTAATGCTCTCCTCCGCACTGGTGAGCACCAGGTCCAGTAAGGCTTCACTTCTGGTCTGTCCATCTAATACCTGGACCAGGAAGTTATCCTCAGCAAACTCCAGGAATCTCCTGAATTGTCTGCCACTTGCCGTGCCGCTATCCCAGCAGATATCCAGGTGGTTGAAATTCCCCATCAGGACAAGAGCTTGCGAATGTGGCATGTCCTGCAGCTGAATCAAGAAGGCCTCATCAACAGGCTCCCCCTGATCAAGTGGCCTGTAACAGAACTTTTACGTATCATACTGCAAAGACAATCTTACTCCCTTCTTGTAACTGAAGGGGACATCTCAAATTGTTTTTACGTATTCCTGCTGGATTTGTATTTGTTGTATTTTTTCTTTGTTTGTTTGTTTCTATGACGGATGCCTAGAAAACATACTGGACATGTTTTTCTGTGCATTTGAAATAGACACATTACTAATGAAGCCAAAGCTGTTCAGATTTCCTAGGTACTTTGCCAAGTATCAGGAGATGTTACAGCTTGTAATAACCAAAAAGTACAGAGCAGTGAGACTAAAGATACTTAAATTGTTTATGTCTATTGAAATTGAAGTGTCACTATATCACTAAATACTTGGGACAAAGGTCAATGAAGTCTCAGAACACACTGGGTAAGAGTGCAATTCTTATTCTCTTTCCTCACAATGTTTTTGACACTTAGTTGATCTGAAATTGAAGGACCAGGACGCCCTGTTGGAAGTAATAATAAAAATACGGTCTGAGGAATCTTCTGTTCTTCTCTGCAGCTAGGGCCTACCCTAGTGTAACCTGATCCAGAAAACACAGATCCCAAGAAGGCTTATACCAGATAGAGCAAAGAGAAGGGAGGCAAAGTGCATCTTGTCTCCCTTTATTCCCCTTCTCTGTAGTGTCAGAAACAGAAGATAAGAACTGATTGACAGCAGACATGAAAGAAGAGTAGGGTCAGGAATTGTAGGGCTGGGTTGGGTCAGGGAACTGAAAATGATTTTACTGGCATTCTGGAGACTCCGTGATTTAGTGTTAAGTGTGTATGTCACAGCATAAACACAGTCTAAGCATAAACAAGAGGTATAGTGAAAATATGTCTACAAAAATCACACTGAATAAATAGTGCAGAGTATTCTAAGGAGGAATGAGGGATGGGCCATCCTGGCTGCGCGCTGTGGACACGGGGAGAGGATGATTATCATCTAGGCATGATTGTCCTCAGAATACATATTTCCTGTTTTATGTGGGAATTCAAATAAAACAAAAACAAAAACAAAAACAAAAACAACTTCACAAGAATTTCATGTGTTACCACTGTCAAGGGTTTATGGGCGTTAGGCCTGATTCCGTGACAAAGGGGACGGGGGACCCACGGGCCTATGTCCCGGGAAAAGGGGAAAGGGGAAAAGGGTAGGGAGATGGCCCTGAGAGCAAAGAACAGCGGCAACAATCTGAGGAGAAACAAACTAATTTACTAAATAAGATATTGGAATGCAAAACAACGCACTATAATACAATATAATTACAATTTAAGCTGATAAATCCAATACAGAGAGAGAGAATGTCCCAAAATCAAGGTAGGCATTACTCTACTACCAACGATAAGACGGCTGGAGAGCGAGGTGCTGCCAAGACGAGAGACGGCGGAAAAACGGACGAAGTCTCGTGATGTGCAAGTTTTTATACTGCAAGCTTTTATCTTTTCCCTCCAGCTGGAAAATGGTAACAGAGGAGCAAAGTACCGTGGGGACTGTAGTAGTCCTTCTCTTCTGAGAACCAGGTACATTCACTACATGATGTTATGATGTGAAGTACCAATAACCGAAAATCATAAAACCATGACAACCACCTTATCTGCTGTGAACCTATGATAGTGAACCTTCCAAGCCAGTTTTATATGATTGCGAATTTTTTTTTAACTGAATTTTAGTACAGCAAATTTCTTCTGTTGTACTAAATTCTGTTGTACTTATATTGTCCAAGTTAGGGAGAAATTAGGCAATGACAGGCAAAGTTTTTCTTGCTGTGAAGTGTTTGTTTTGGAAAATCGTCAGAAAGAGGGAAGGAAAATACAAAATACAAAGCCAAGATGCCAAGATCAAGCTTATCTACATAGTGAAAGTTATTTGTGACTTGAGGTTTGTTTATCAATTTCTTAAGTCAGTCAACCTGAAGGATCATCAAGAACCAGTCTCAAATGGAATTTCTTCACCATTTTTTGTAATTAGGCTATCATGGTTTTGTTAAGATTCCTCTAGCAGAAGATGTGATGGATTAGGTTATATTTCTTTGATCTGGCAGATATGTATTTCTGATCAGTTTCCTGTAACGCCACTCCAAATTTGAAACAACTTTTTCCCTTGTGTTCCAACGAGAACAGTCATTTATATACACATATACAGGGATTCTTCAGTTTCAGAGCAGTTTTAGACAAGTGAATGGAAATGAGTTTAACAACAAAAGCTTATATGTAAGCTTAATTAAAAAATTCTATAAATGGAAAAGCATAAAAAAACATTTGAGTTATGTGGTAATGTTTTGAAAATATGTATTTGTACTTAATCATTATGTATATGTTTGTGTATATAAAGTAATTATTGATGGATATTGAGGAGATCCATCAACACAGGATGTCCTTTATATATATGTGCTGTTGCAAAACAAGAATACAAATTAACATTTTTATAGCAACCTCCCTCGTTGTGTGCATGGAGGGTGAAAAGAAAAGGATAAAAGAAATAGAAAAACAAAGTCACTCTTCTGATAGAAATGTGCCTCTACACCAGATATCATAGAATCATAGAATCATAGATTGGCTTGGGTTGGAAGGGACCCCAAGGATCATCAGGTTGCAACCCCCCTGCCACAGGTAGTGCCAGCAACCTCCAGATGAAGGAGACCAGGGCCCCATCCAACATGGTCTTGAACACCTCCAGGGACGGGGCATCCACAGCCTCTCTGGGCAACCTGTTCCAGCACCTCACCACTCTCTCTGTAAACAACATCCCCCTGACATCCAATCTAAACCTTCCCTCCTTGAGCTTAAAACCATTCCTCTTTTTTATTTCATGTAAAGGTGACACTGACCATTTGCAATCAGGCCACTGTGAACTTCCACTGATTCCCTTCTCAATATGCATTTCCCTTAGAGAATTCTGTCCAAAACTACACTCTATCTATGACTCTCCTGCAGTCAGTCCGTAGGTAATCAGTGTTGGCAACCCTTCTGAAGGTGGCCTTTACAACAATCCAATCAGAACAAAACCTCTCTGAAAAAAAACAAGACTATTCATAAATGCTATAAATAATTGCCAGAAAATATCTCTCTTGAAATTACAGCCAGCTTCTAATATTAAATACCTGAAAACACTGAAGAAAAGTGTTTGTTTAGTCAGTGCACACAAAATGATGCATTTCTTTTTCTGTAGTTTTTCTGATTTCTGAACAGAGAAAGAATGTTGCAAAGAGGCATCCAGCAAGATACAGGTTGTGTTCTTTTTTTGCTTCCTCCAGGACAAAACAAATTGGAAGTTATTACTATATATTAAATTATACTAATAAATTTATTTCACCATCACAAATATTTCAATGTAGATGCAGAGACAGAGTTGTAAAACAATATTGACCTTCTCCATTGAAAAGACTTGTTGAAAAGTAAACTTTTCATAATCTATTAAAAATTCATAGTAAAAAACAGAATGTGTAAGAAATATTACAGGGATACCACTAAACAATTTTACTTTAACAGTCTCCTTCAAAAATATAACTGAAAGAGTCATCTTGCACCTCAGATCTCCAGTTTCCAGATCAATTATAGAATACAGAAAATTCTGTAACATAGGCATTTTTATTAGGAATAAAAAAAAAAAAACATTTAAACCAAATGTGATGCATCATGTTGACATAACAAATGTGGACATTAATTAAAGAGCAGCAGAATCCTACAGAGAAATTTGCCCTCCATCTGCTTGACCTGAGGTAATAACAATGTTTGTTTAACTAGAGCTGACAGATTTTCTTGTGCTAGTCTTGAATCACTGAAGTTGCCACCCTCAGTATGAATAACCATAGCCATATGTGTGACATCACACAAAACAGGCAAACCACAGTTAACTAATCGTTTAGCTTGCTGTTTTCTCCTTAGTTGTTTTCCTCCTTTGATACTAAGGTCCAGGCATGCAGTCCAGGTGTAGGCTGGGATTTTGAGCCTTCCTTTGATGTGTAGATAGGGCATTATTATAAAGTTTTTAGGTCTTCAGATGCAGAACTTTGAGTAGTATTTCATCAAAAACTACACACTTGCACATTTTCACTTAAAAGCAAGATATCCAATGTGTGATAAATTATTCAGCCAGTTGACAGATAATGCTTCTATCTTCATCACCCTTTTTGTTCCAGAAATAAATAATGATAAAAAAATCACTAATAAAAACATTACTGTACCGGACAGAAGGCGAACCATCTCTACAAAAGTCTACAATGATATTGGCACCACTTGGATTCTTGCACCTAGGAAAGATAATATCCACCCTCTGCCTACTTGCTTTCACTTGAGTTTGCTTTATGAAAACTAGACTCTATTATTTTTACTGTGTTAGATTCTTCACTGTTTTAAATGAAAACTGCCCAGTGACTCAAAGATCATTGCAAAGTTCTAATGCATAGCCAGTCAGTCTGCTTGACTAAAAGCTTCTAGATAGTTTAAATGTACTTTTACTCATCTCAAAGGATTGTTAAGATCTTGTAACACTGTAGCACTAATATAAATGAAAAATAATCTCAAAATCACATGGCATATATGATTGAAGTCAATTCATAGCATTTAATAAGAAAGCTGTCATTTGAGCAATGTGCACATTCTATTGTTCACTACTAAGTTTTAAGCATAGACAAATTGCACTGTTGCTTTAAAAACAAAAATGTGAAACAATTGTAAGGAAATCAGGCCATTAAGTATGGTCAGAAGTAATTACTATGGCTAATCCTAGTCTACAAAATTAAATGTGGTCGGACAATTACGTATATCACAACATTTGCTGGTATGACAAAACCAAGGGTCTCCAGCAAATCACAGACTTGATACTGTCAGTACTACAGAGAAGAAAAGTCAGTACTACAGAGAAGAAATTCAACTATTTAACTTGCTCATAAAGCAATCAGAAAGATTGTTTTATTCTCTGCCTCATTATGGATCCAATGTTAAATAATTTTTCACTAGAAACAGACTACTTGAAGGTCTTTGTCACAGCTCTATATTTAAAATTCCTCTAATAGAAGACTAACAAATTATTTTGATAGTTTAATAATAAAAAGGGCATGTGTATGTGAAGTCTTTCACAGATATCTGTTCTTTCTTGCACTCTCTCATTCTCTTTTTTCTTTTTTTCCCTTGGAATTGTTTCTTCTCTGCAATAAATAGCATTCCTTTGAATTATCTAATTTGAGTTCCTCAGTCTCCATTTTTTGACCCACTTGACAAGAGTGCAGCCTTATAAGTTCAAGATCGTAAATCCAAAGATTACAAGCATGGGGCAAAATTCATGAGAAAACCTTGAACTCATGGCACCCCTTTCATGAATGCAGACTGTATGTCAGCACCCCTCTGATGAGTGCAGATGGATGTCGCATAAGATTTTTGAAAATACATACTTTTAAACTTTCTCCTTCACTTCTGCTCACCCCAAAGTACCACTTCCTGCGGTCAAATAGGAGTAACGCATAGACTTCAACCTCTATATGAAAAAATAAATTATACATTTAGATAGATTGGAATTATAGTTCCTAGCCCATTGGTGACAGCAAATTACCTTCATTTTTGTGTTTAGGCAGGAGACTATTTCATTATTACCTGGTGAGTATTTTGAAATAAAAAATCTTCCTTTTTATGTTAATCCAGAAATTGTGTTAGTTAGTTTGTTTGTTTCTTGAATTCTTCATTGTTATTAATGAACAGTTCTTTCAACTGAACACCCATTTTCTTTTTAATTTTCTTTTTTTTTTCATTTTAGGCAGGGGAGATAAAGAATGAAATGTGTGAACTGTTGATTTTAAAAACCTCTTTCAGTAAACATTGACATTTACAGTTCTGAACTCTTCCTGAGAACTTATTCACATTCCAAACCTATAATTTTAAAAAAAAAAATTTTAACAGTCTAAATTATTAGATTTCTATTGACCTCCTTGGAAGCAAAACTGAAATACTATCCCATATCTAACTGCATGTTTTGGTACAACATTACATAGGAAATTAAAACATTCTTTTTGTTGCTGGAATTGGCTGAGGAACAGACAGCATTTTTCTTGGTCTGGAACTCTGATGTCAATATGAGTTAAAATATTCTGTCTGCCTGATAACTGCTGCTTCTGCCTATCTCCTTATAAAGATTATGCTTCTGCTTAGTAAATGAAGAAAGGAATTAGTGATGCTCCTCTCATTTCCTGTCTTCCCACAGATGGTGATAAATTCAAATTCAGACTCCATTAAACCTGAGCAGAGAAACCCAGCAGGTGGCTACACTAATGGAAAATCCTGGCCTTGGAATAATGGGAATTGCAACCGACAGCTCTTCTACACCACAAAAAAGATGATGTATTCCTATTGACAGTGTTGCATTTGAGTCCAGAAGGCTGATCTGATAGTTCAGACTGGGCACAAGGGAGGCAGAAGGCCCCATGGGTATTTTTCTTGGCTACACCACTGTAATTTTTGTCATCTGAACCTTCTATTACAATTCATTGTACAAATCTCATATAAGTTGGAAGGAGAGAGAAAAAAAAAAGAAAACAACCTTCTGCATTTGGCCTACAGGCATACATTTGTTCTTTTTCCTTGTTTTAAAGGACAAATAAAGGTTGACACACAACAGCATTTCCAGCCACTTCTGTATTTTTAATGCTGACATTCTTGGCCCAAGTGCTTTTAGTGTTCCCAGACAAGCCCATCTGAGAGAGTTTGTGTTAAAAAGATGCATAGATTGCCCTGAAGGTGCAATGCCTGATGTTCAGATATAATTTGTGCAGGAATACTGTATTCATGGTGCTTTTTTTCCCCCACTTTCTTTTAAACGTAGGGACTGTATTAGCACAGTTCTGTGAAACCCATATGGGAAAGTGATTGTAAAGACCAATAGACTGATTCTTAAATTTAAACTATGTTTTAG
>NC_034438.1:36591314-36620773 GCF_002078875.1 Numida meleagris | reverse complement strand
GGGGGATGGGAGGGGAGGATGTTTCTCTGTTCTAATGCTCTGGCAGCAACTTTTACATGCAATATGCCCCAGTTCTTTACCTTGCTATATATATTCTTCCAAGCTTTTTGAAACGAAGTTAGTAATATGGAGGAGTTTCCAAGCAAAAGAATAGTCCTTACTTTTACTTTATTCATTATAAGATTAATTGTGCTATAACTTTTTTCACAAACTCAGATTTGTAGCAATTTACAAAAAAAGTAAAATAGTAATTGTAACAGACCTTAAAAGCAATTTCTCTAGTAACTTCAATTTTTAAAAGAATTACTTTGGATGCTATTTCAGAATAATCACAAAATGCTGTAAATCTCCATTTTTAACTAAGAATTTCTGCATTGGATTTCTTGGAGTGTCCTGAACAATATTTTCAAAACATATAATTGCACAAAACTTGTTGTTTACATGCTGCATCTAGAAATGCCACAGCACGTTTCGGGCAGTGTCCATCTAATGATGTCTCCCAAATCAATGTTCTCCTTACCTTTGTTTTCTTCACTGACTGTCCATGTAATGTACAAAAAAAAAAAAAAAAAAAAAAAAGTATATTTTTTTCTGCTTGTTTTTGATTTGTTTTATTGTTCTGCAATTGTCCTGCTTTTGCTATGAATATGTGCCATTTATGTATTTTCTGAGTTGTTTTTCTATTTTATTTTTTCAGAATTCATCTGAACTACTATACTGACTCAGAAAATATTCAAAAACAAAATGTTCTTTCTGTTGCTTATAAAACAATTTAAGTGGGGCTGCTTTCTTATCTTAACTACTAACTTCCCACATCTTAATTTCTGACTATTATCCTCCATATTTATGATTTTCATTACCAGTATTTCCTTCAATTTCTTTCCAGTTCATTTCACTATAAGCATTTTTCATAAATCTAATTCTCTCCGTACTGACTCCTAAGGTAGATTTTTATCGCAGTTCAACGTTTGCTAGTTCCAATTATATTAAAATTTCTTCCTTGACACATATGTACTCAACAATAATTTGAGGTCTTAACATGGAAAAATATCAATACAATAAACAATAAGTGTAGTTAATGTGATTAATATAATGTAAACATGTCAAAGTTTCACAAAGTGTAATGCAAGAGGGAGTCATCAAAAACTCCTGTTCACTGTATACCATTTTTACCCCATGGCAAGTCCAAAAACCTTAGCAGGACTGAAGTATTTCAGTCCTCTTTAAACCAAATCTGTTGTCCTAAGCAGAGAATAGACTGAATTGAGTTTGAACCAGTGACTTTGCATCGCGAGAAATTGTAAAACTGATATAGAATTGATGCTCAGAAACTTTGCCAGTATCACTCAAAAGTTTTTGCAGGCAGCCCTTTTCATGCTAAACCTCCTGAGGATAAATGTTCCGGTCCAGGAAGAGAATATTTCTGTCAGTCTGCACAAAAGCTGAGCTTGTAACTATACAGTAACACTGCTAAAAGATGATGTTTCCACCATTTTAACATTCTTTTAAGATTAGACTACCTTCATGATGTAGAAACAGAACTTCATTTCAAAGCTGAGCAAACTCAGTATCACCATATACTACACCTTGTCTTGCCTCTACTGAAAAGAAAGAATACACCATGGGATGTCTTTTTCAGTAGGAACACACAATCTTTACTCACCATTCTTGTTTAACATCTTAAATAAAGCCATGTATGCATAATGCAGCTGGTTATGAGGGCACTGTTACAATCTTTTCCTATAGCAACCTGTAGTAGATTGCTAAATATTCATTATTTTAGATGAAATGCTCACTGAATGCACAAATACAAGGAGCAGGCTATGCCCTGTGTATGCGGAGAAACACCCTATATTTCTCTCATATTAAAAATAACCTGAGACTAGAGTGCAGGACAGCACTATTTCATTTTTGTAACCCTAAAGGGAGGGTCATTCTGACTAAATTTGAATATATCGCTCATCAGAGAGACCTGGTTTATAAATGATGATAAATATCAGTCAGTATTGAGTACTGAAGATAAGCTAACTGGCAATACTTGCATTTTCAAATGAATATCTTATCAAACTAGCAATCATTCATATTCCCATATTAGTGATATATCCTATTATGATGGCTGAATATATCTTGGCTTAGACAAATTGTTGTCTGATAAATAGTCTTAATGCATAAATGTCTGTCAGGAACAAGCAACAACAAAGTGGGGACAGATGTTTGGCTCTCTTTGCAGCTCATCAGCACAGTTCAACTGCTTCATCTGTCAGATGGGTTCAGCCCCTAGTCCAGATATAGTGAAGCTTGGTATTTTGAGACTAAATAGAGATAAGTGAATAATTTGTAGCAGATTATACACTCAAGAAAATTTAGCCTTCTGCTTTGAGAATATCGAGGAGTAGATTGTGATTTTTCTACATGTTCATCAAACAAATGTGTTCAAAAGTTGCCTTTTGAAATATGTTATTACTTGAATGAAGCAAATTTGCAAAATCCAATTTGTTATTATTGTTGATGTTGTTTTAATTTGTTAATTTAGAGAAAGTGAGTTGTGAAACTGTGGTCATCAAAATGCAAGAATATTATAATTTGTATGGGAAAGGTCTGCTATGTGTGCAGCTATGTGACAATTTCAAGTTTGACTGTTATATTTGGAGCTTTGGAAGACAGAGCTTCTTATGTCTGGGACTACGGTGTGAGGTGAGAGGACAAGAGTATATACTGCCTTTTCTGCTTCTCTCAAACGCATCAAGGAAAAATCTTTTCCCTAGAGGTGCTGGTACACAGCTTCCAGTTTCTGAGTCTCTTGGGATTCCCCATGATGACCTTTCTCATATGTGCTGTTTTGCCTTCAGGGAAATTGTGGATCTGGATGATGTTTTGGTCATGCAAAAATTATCATCACTGATTATTTTTTTTAATTGTTATTTTATAGCAGATGAGAATTAGAAACTGGAAAGGTAGTGGGTCATCTGGTTCATTCTCCTGAAAGTGAAAAATGTCTCTCTACAGTTAGATTTGTTAAATTATTAATTGCTGGTAATTTATCAGATTAATTAGAACCTTTTACTAAAAATAAATTATTCAGATCTATTCATTGTCTGGCTACTTTTGCAGGTGGCTATATAATACTAGGAAAGTAGTGTACAGCTTATTTGAAGTATTACCTCAATGTCCCAGGCAGGATCAAAACCCCACAGTGCCAGGTCTTGTACATACATGTACTGGAAGACTTACTCCTTGACACGATATCTTTATAGTCCAATTACAGACAAGTGATTAAACCACACAGTAGGAGAGATGAGAAGACAGTGATAACAGTGTAATTTGTGAAACTTCAGAGGATTGCTGCATGTATGCTCTACTTATTCTGAATAATGGGTATTAAAAAAATGAATTTTCTTTCATATCACATTTATGTAAACATTACTGTCTCTCCTGCCTAGAGCCTGGTCCACTTCATAAAAGCATCATAATGTACATTTATAACAGGAGATTTTGAGATCAAAATCACATATATATACAATCTTGGAATATTTTGTAGCCTTCTGCCTTGCTACTCCTCCTTCCAAGGATTTCTGTTTGGAGAAGTGTTGTATCTCTGGAAAGCAAGTCATCTACTTATGATCAGAGGGCAGCAAAGTGATTTTACTATCATTGTACCGTATCCTGGCCTTTCATCCTGTAAAAAGTCTGAGGGGGACATTTTTGAGCCAAATTCAACGTCTGCAGAAAACCTTTCTTCTCAAGAAATGTTGCATGGAACTTTGTTAACTCTTGAGTACAAATCTTTGACTTTAGAGTTCAAGGCAATACTCAGGATGTGTGTCTTTCAGTGTACTTTCAGGACTTTCTAAAGCTCTTCTGCACTGCTTCTCTGATTTTTATCATAAATCATTAGCTTCCCACTCCTGATGTCACAGTTCTGTAACAGCTCCCTGGTGTCTACCTCCACCTAACCTTAAAATAGACCATGCCTTCTGGCAAGGGGCAGAAGAAAGAGTATTACTGAAAGGCTGTGTTTAAGCACAATGGGTGAAGACCTGCTGCTGTGTCATTGCTGAAGGGGAGGTGAGAATGTCATGAACATATTGAAGATCAGGGACAGGGAGTTTGATCTAAAAACTTAGTGTTTTGTTTGAAAGGCCAGTGAATATGTAACTTTACAAGAAGACTCCACTATCCCTGTTTGTCAAACTGTCATTCATCTTATTACTGATTTCTACCTCAAATACAGAAAAGACACAGCAACTGAGCCACTCACTTGGAGGAGAAAATTGGAAAATATGATCAGATATTCACATTTGAAAGTAGGGCTAATGGAAACATTGGGAAAACAAAACAAAATAAAACAAACTATCAACAACACCAACAACAAAATCATCCCTTTTCATCTAGCAATCATAATATTTTACACTTATTATGTAATCCACAGAGTCTTTCATCAAAAAAAATCCCTTAACACTTGACATACATTACCATAGGTTTGTTCACTGCAACGAACAGGAAAATAGTACAGATTTATTATGCCTCCCAATGGCCTTTTGAATTGGGTATGCCACTTACATGTCAGGATGGCAACTAGAGTAGAGATGAAATACCTAAATATGCAAGGAGTCTATGTACAAAATTTTACATATGCTGTAAGATATCTGGAAGATGTTTTGACAAACAGCAAAGAACAGTGTTCCCCCATCTCAAAAGATATAATGTTCACGAAAAGCAGAAAAGCCCTGAAGCCCTGAAGCCCTACTGAATAAGATGACATCTTGCAGCTTTGAAAGATGAAGTAAAATCTATGAATGTGAAATTCAGAATTGATTGTTGCCTCTGAGGATAACAGAATTTGGAAAAATGAGTACTTTCTGCATTTTTTGTTAATTGTAGATAATAAGTCTAAAAATCCAGTGTTTTAATTATATTAACTTACAGTAAACTTGTCCGTCTCCTACTATTTTTTCTCCTTTGTGTCTGGCTTTTTCTTTCATTCTTTCCATCTTCTCTCTCTCACTCTTTCTCTCTGTCTTTCTCACTTTCTCTGTTCCTTTCTCTCTTCCTTTCTGTCTTTTTTTCTTTCTCTCTTCCAGCGAGCAAAGCTGGTTAATGGTACCCTCTATGTCTTCATTATACACCTTTATATTTGTGTGGAGGTGCAGCATTTCTGCATTAAAACAAGCATTTAAATGTCAAAATGCCTGTACCTAATGTTGCCTGTCTAAACATTGATTGCAAAAGTAGATGAACCAATACATAGGCGTTGGGTTTTTTTGTCCTTTGATTGCTTATAAATTTGTGGACAATAAATTATAATTGCTAATGACCCTGTAGTATAAACTGTTTCACCTGGATTAGTCTGCAAGGTCATATCGAGATAATACACCTAACTGATAGTATAATTTTTATGTAGGATCATATTTACTCGCATACAGTCGGTGTGTAAGTGAGCTTTTGAACTAAGAGGAACACCTATTTCCTCTTGTTGCCCTAGTACACTTTTCTCCATTGCTACACTGTTAAGCTAGGAATATTTAAAAAAAAAGCAGTTCCCTAAAGAAGATATCAAGCTATGGCGCACTATGTAACTGCAGTATTTACAGCATGTAGCAAAAATAAGGCTATTTTCTATTCTTCTTTTTTTCTATTTCTTCTTTTCTTTCATAGTCCTGCTTCTCAATCCCCTTGTAATATTTTACTTGTGAAAAACAGTTTTTCTTAAGTGCTGGGGGAAGTAAGCACTTCGCATCAAAGTGAGCTAAAGGAGCTAGGCAAGTAAACACCAGTAGTTGCCTTAAAAAACTATACCATATATGTCTTTGCTTATGTCACATGCTAAATTTATGCCCATTGAGAACTAGGGTGATGGAAAGTTTGGAAAGTTGACTGTTGAAAAAAACCCACAAAACTGCAATTAAAAAAAAAACACTTTATTCTTATTTTTTTTTTCCTTTTTAAATTAACTTAGCATAAACATATCCTAATTTTTAATGTATACAGTTCGGAGTTTACAAAAATGCCATTGATTTATTTTCTATTTCCTAAAATATTTATCTTTAGATTGAACTACTTAAAGTTTTAGAACATTTAGTTGCTAAATTAAATTTTACAGATGAAGCAAACTCACTATTCAGTGTAAAATCTTTGATTTTGATACCTTCAATGTTTTTCTGTCTCATTAAGAAGAAAAAAAATAAAGAGATTTCTGCAACCTGGAGAAAACAAAGATGTAGTATTACTCAGACACCATTCATTTCTGTGTACTTTATTTGCATAATTTTTATCATTTCTGGAGGGGCACATTTCTTTAAAGAACGTGCTTCTGTATGTATTCCTCAAAGCTGCTTCCCCTTTTCCTCTTGAAAAAGCTTCATGTGATCTTTGGAACAGAGATAAGAGGGTGTTAAGGGATCCTGCCTGGAGAGCTGTGTCTATATTCTACAGAGATTTTCTCTTCAACTCTTGATTGTCCTGACAGTGGATGGTATTGAGGTTTCCTCCCCAGGGTGACAAGGACTGCCAGTGGGTGATATGCACCCTCGTCTGTGTGGGAGTCAGGGTGTAGGTGGGGATGACAGCAGGGGAAACCACCACAGAGCCACCTTCACCCTCATTACAGTCACAGCCAGGAAGATCTTTCATTCTGTCAGTTACGATGTGGCTTCCTTTATGTTGGCAGCCATCTGTGCACAGGGATCAGTAGCCACAGGAATCACTGTTGAGCCTTCAACCATGCTGGTGTGGGAAACAAAACAAAACAAAACTCAAGAAACCCACAACCCATTTACAAAACCCAGACTATTTATAAAACACAGGAGGTCAGAGAGCTGGTACTGGTGATAAATTCTGTAGTTGTTTGACCATCAGAATTTGTCCTATACATGAATTTACTCATTCATATCTTCTACAGCTCAAAAACATACGGGAGACTTTCACCAAAGCTACTCACTGGATATCAAATCCACGTTCCACTTCTCATTTCCTGCTTTGCTAATGCTTTAAGTGCTAGGAACTTAGATGCAGTTCTGGCAGTACTGGAACCCCCTTGAATGTGATTGGCTCAGCACATCTCTGGGCAGCTTGCAAATATCCTGTCAGTTCACATTAGTATATTTCCAGTCCAGATATTCTTTTAATTTTTTCTTTAAAGACTTCTAAAAAGAACAAGAAGAAAGTTGGATGTTTCCTAAAGCAACATTCAAAGCAATTAAATGAAACCTTTTTAACAGCGTGATCTTTTTCATTTTCACTATCACCTCCTTAGCCTTAAGTAAAAACCAAAAGAGACCTTTGAAAAATTATGATTTTTTATATTTAATATGTGATCTTTTCATGTTTCTGCTGTTGTATGCTTTTGAGTTGTCTAACAACTATGGATATGTAGCTGGCAGAAGGGCAAACTTGTCTCATATCCTGTGAAGAGGTGACTACCTGAAGTGTGGGTATGAAAGAAAGCATAAGAATTCTATGAAAGGTTTTACTACAGAGAATATAAGGCTGAGACCTTCATGTAACCCTGGATGCACATTATTCTTAATAATGCATATCTGTACAGTTTTGGTTTTTCTTTGAAGGATTTAAGTAGTGAGCATACTAAAACTGACAATATTTTACAGAAACAGAAAAAAGTCATGTTTCCTGTATCTTTCACAGTTCTTTAATTTGTGACATATCACTTTTATCTCATCTTGCTTTAACACTAGATTTAGTTTAATTAAATTTATGTCAAATGAACACATGAAACGAATGCAAAGTCAGAAAGCCTGCAGTTGCCCATTAGTGAGTCAGTGACTGCACAGTGAAAGGCTTTTGAATCCTGGCTTACTGCCAGAACAAGCTTGCAATGATGCTCAGAGACACCCATGATGCTTTGAAGATAGGACTTAGCTGACCTGAACCAGCTCCGTGGAATCAGTCCAAATCCTCATAGGCTGGTTGTAAAATCCATAATAAGTCTTCGATCTTCAATCATTTACCTATCAACTAAAAAGAGTCAGGGTGTGAAAATACAATATCTGTACATAATTAATTAGAATAGACCATCCTTTATTTTGTATACAGCTAAAACCTGCTCCCCTTTGCATGCACCCTCCCCACATACATAATCCCAAGCATTTTTTAACCTTTTACATACTTACTTATCACTAATCAATTATTATTTTTTTTTAAGATGGATTGATAGATCTGTAAAACAACAAACATCACTGCCTTACTTTGTGTGCAGTGGAAGCGATGTGTGTGACCATTAACAGTGTCTGTCTTCTGAGATTCTGTGAGCCATGGCCCAAATCCTGTGTAGTGAACTAACATACATATAAAGTATTTCATGAGTCTGGGGTGAAGACAGTCAGCGCTTTTCAGATGGGTAGCTGCTATCAAAGAACAGCTAGGCTGAAACAAGCTAAGAAGACTTCTCAGAAAGTGCCAAGTTCTAAGTTCTAGGTCTATATCTTCAGGCAGACACTGTTACGAAGTATGGGAACCTGAAACTGTAATTATTCTGTGCTACCTCTTTTCAGGTATAGTCCACAGTGAAAACAACTTTGCACGGCCAGCTTAATCCACTGTCAAGTGGACACTTGTTTCAGAAAGTATTCTTCTGTATGAACTGTTGGATTGAATACCTACCGAGAAATAGCTATGCTGTACTCTCTTTCTAACCTCTTTCTTTTACAGAAGAACTCCTGTAAACATATAAATATATTACACAAGTTTAGACTACTTTCTATTTAAAAGTAATTGTCTTCATGCTGGGTAACTTTCAGACATACGTCACACCTGAATTACAGAACAGACTATGATGTTATATGGTAATTCGATAGAGTTTTATTGCCAGCTAATGCTGAAACAAAAAACCTTACAGCAATTATTTTGTTACTGTTATTCTAAAAGGTCAGGTAGCACCCTGTTTGCACCTAGTTTAGTAGCTGCTAAATCTTGATCCATATCTCAGTGCTAAGATATTAAATTAAGTCCTGGGATCTGAGTGCCTCCAAATATCAATATTTTGACAGTTTTTTTTCAGTTTGAATATTTAGCTGAATTTGGTGTGAAACAGATAGGTTGTATTTACAATATGTAAACAATTGTTGTAATATATCAATATGTATCTATCTGCCATTATTTTAAATTTTAAGGTTTGTCTTTAGTATTTCTTTGGTCTAGAAGTTCTTAAAACATAATTTATCGCTAGTAAATGTGTAAAACAATTCAGTAGTCAAAAGAAAGTACTGCTCATCACATAACATTGATTTCAAAATCCCCTAGAACTGTTTGTGGTATTTCTTTGCATTACTACATACTTAAATTTCTTAGACTCTTACGACTTGCATCAAGATCACCGTCCATTATTCTAGTCAGTGAAACAACATATATTTGATTCACAACCCAGTGCCTGGTTTTCTGGCAGAGTAATGAGTTATTATTGGAATTGGAAAAGAAAGTATTTTTTTTAAAACTAAGAAATTAAATTTGATTTGAAAAATGAAGGCTCATATACGAATAGAAATATAACACCCAAGAATGCGAATATGTAGGAATAAAACCACTTGGTATTGAACAGTGACTCTGCACAAGAAATAGAACAACATTTCGTGGTACCTACAGCTCATAATCACATATATCACTCTGTTTCTCAGCAAATTGTGCATTCTACATCATATAAATATGAAAAAAAAATGAAGCGTCTTACCCCAAATCTACACCAAATCTTCAGGCTGTTATGAAAATTGTGTTGAAACCTATTTCAGGTGTGCATGAATGTTACCTAAGGATTTTATTGGTGCACAGCAGCTGCCACTTTTCCTCATGCTTGGACATTAGAGAAAAAAAAAATATAAAGTGTAGATTTGGAACATTTGTACATGCTGGAAAGGGAAAAACATCATTATTTAATTACTAGAAGTAATGGCATTTGTACTTGTGCCAGTTAGTCTTTATGCTGGAGGAGCCAGTACATCAGAATTGTGCGTTTGGCTAAACTCAAAATATGGTCTTATTTTACTTTCCCTTTTGACTTCCAAGTTCTTACAGCACCAGATCTGCTAAGTATTTTCAGTGTTTTTGTTTTGCATGTTCTCCTTTGCTAAATAAGATTTGTCCATAAGGATAAGGCATTTTCAATTTTACTTTCAGTAAAGTGAAATAAATGAAGAAGAATATAATGTATCTCAGAACTGTGTACAAAAACTTGTGTATTGCATGTAGTAAAACTGTAACATTGTGACGTCTTAGATTTCTATCAACTTGTATTTAGCCCAATCTTAGAATTCTTTGTCATTTTCAAAGGATCTAACTACCAAGATGTATTGCTTTCTAGTTCCCCACGTTATGAGAACAGGGTGTATTCAGGATAGCAGAAAAAAGGTTACAGGTTTTGTTTGCAGATCCCGTAAGCTTGATGTCACCGGGAAAGATGGATTTTATTTTTTAACAAGCACCATCATTCTGAAAAAGCCAAACTGCTTCTTGTACTGAATAAAATCCTGTCTGTATAAAAAAAAGTCAGTTAGGAAATCTTTTATACCATCAGCTCTTGATATCAACAGTATAGTATATATATTTTTGTCAAGAGAATTGCCAGTTTCCACGTTAGGTATGCACTGTCTGATTTTATACTGACTTATGCAACTGCTTCAGAGAGAGATGATTTCCTTGAAGAGAGATCTAAACCAATGAAAACAATCCATAGGTTAACTTGGAGCAGAAGGTAGAGGTTCTAAGAGGGCAGCAATAAGATTAGATTGGGCCAGTACAAAGAGAAACCTAAGTAAAAAGGATGGTCAGACTAACAGAGGTTGGTTAATTTTTGAAACTTCTTGGATTTTGGAAGACTTTTTCTTTTATTTGCCAATTGTGCAAAAGAGTGCTTTTTGTACCTTTCATCCCAATTTTCCTCATAGTCCAATATTAGTGATAATTTTTGTCAATAAAAGAGAATATTTGTTCTGTTTGATTCAAACTTTAAACAATAAAGATAGCACTGAAAAAAATAAAATTTAGTTTTATTTGCACTCTTCAGAGAAGAATGGAATTTACCCTGTGATACTTTGCAGATATTTCTCATAGCACTGAAATTTGTTATTGTTGGTGTTTTTTTCTTTGTTTGTTTGTTTGAACAGAATTCTCCCTTACCCACACTTATGGCCTTTAAATTGAAAGATTCCTTGGGAAAGATGTTTTGTACACTATTGTTTAGCAATATCACCTCTCTAGGATGGTTGACATTTCCAAGCTTACTTTGCAATTCTATTCAGGAGCATCCTGTTTCCTTTTGTAATAGAAAACAAGGGGATAAACACAGGGAAATGATGCAAACAAGATTACAGTTTTCGTCAAAATGCCATGTTTATTGCAGATGAAAAATAAACTTCTGTATAAAGAACACATTAACCAGGACATATCACCACCTGTTAGATGAAGAAAAAAAATACCTGCCCAGTTTGAAATCCATGTTATACATAAATGTCACAGAGTTTCAGAGCTTAATGACAGCTTCATTTGAGGAATCATCCAAATCTCACATTTTTCATTATATTTCTGCAGCCTTTTTTTTTTTCCTAAAAACTCGCTTGTCTTACTGATGTAAATAGTAACAAAATGAATTTATCAAACTGATAAGTGCGTGTAGAATGATCTGAATTCAAGCAATTCATCCTTTAAGAAAATATATATATTGTTTTCACAGCATAACTTTTGACATTGGAACATCTGCTTTTAACAGCCCGATTCTATTGAAAAGTCTTGATGAAAGTCCAGATTAGAAGGCAATTTGACACAATCCAATGCATCTTTTCAAGGCAGAGAATCTTCTTGAAATTAAAATCAACTGATGTCTCAACTCATTTAAGAAAAATATTCAGATCTATGCCATTTTTGTTAATGGAAGAAACTTAATCTGCGCAAATCAACACAGATGGCTGTTAAAAATGCAGTAATTTTTTTTACATTCTGAATTAGAGAAGTGATCACTGCTACAAAGACTTAGTGCATATTTCTGGTGATCAGAGAGAAAATTCCTCATAAATTCTTGCAGTTGTAGGTGAATCAAGGTCCTTCCCTGTGTTTGCTCTGTTGGAATTTTATGTTATTTTTCCATTCAAAGACGTACTGATATAAAGAAAAGCATATGTGAAGATTCATAAACATAGACAAGGAAAATCATTGATCCTGCTGAAATTATACTCCCAACTGCATAACCCATTTGGTCATTTTAAAGCTTCTAGTCAATTTATGACTTACAGAACAAGCTCTATATCTGTCAGTTTACACACTCCACAGTGCTTCTGTAACAACAGCTGCCTCAGTTTATAGTAACATGGTAAAAGAATAATCTTCTGGTATGTGCTGTTCTTTGAAGTAGAATTATTGCAGAAAAAGTACCTTACAAGTATGAAATTAAAGGGGATAAGGAAGAGTTCTCATTAATTTTCTTTGTAAAACACCTAATAAGTTGCTTCGTTCAGGAGGTTTTATTCTGTGGGCTGGAAGAAGCTGTAAAATATATGTCTCCTGAGAAAGAAAGAGAGAAGGAGAGAGAGAGAGGGAGAATTACATGCTGATTAAGAATATGCAGTGAATTTATGACCCTTCTTTTACATATACTATTTAATAGAAATGGCATGAGGAAAAGAGGTCTACCAGTGTAGTAATTTAGAGTTTATAGTTCAGTTGTCATGTCGCAACTTACAGTAGGCATAAGTAAAATGTGATGTGAAGAACATATGGCTTAATATTATACTGAAAAGTTAAGTCTGCAACAGTTTATGCATTGTTGAGTGACTGATTGCAAGTTTTAGTGCATTTTGATAACAATAAAAAATTAAAGTGAAAAAAGAAATGTTAGGTAACTGTAATGATGACAAAATTCTGCCTTTCTGTGCTGTTTTTGTCATCTGCTTGTATCTGGCATTCTATATGAACACATATTTTTGCATATATTTTGTTTATGTGTAAGCCTTGGCATTTTAGCCATCTCCTGCAGAGGCCCCTTAGTACCATATGCTTCTGTTTTTCTTCATTGTGTGATGTGATCTCTTCTGACTGTTACATGCACGTGAAAGGACAGTGGGCTTTCGGGGGAGAAGAAACCATGCTTTAAGAGAGCACACGTCAGTTGGCCTTCAGTCGTTTGGAGCTGATTGGATCTGACAAGTGTTGTAGCTACTCATCGTAATGGATGTCTCTGCTTTAGCAGAGAAGAGGTGAAAAGGATGTAATTCCCAGTGGAAGAAGGCAACATGAACTATTATTTAATTACTGGCTAATATAAAAATCCCTTGGAATCTCTTGTAGGTTTGCACACTTGCCTCTTCCTTTCTGTATGAGGCAACAATCAGGGTTTTTAATGCAGAACAGACAGCTAAGCCTGTTAGGAAAATAGTTCCTAAAAGACGTAATGTACACATTCCTTTATTTTCTGGAGCACAGAAGTCTGCGTAGATATGCTATCACATCTTGAATTCTAGAAATCAGTTGTGTTTTTATCCCACTTAAAAGATTGTTTTACTTAATGCACAGCCTGAAATAATGGTTCTGCATTCAGCAGGAACTTTTCCTGAGATATGGATGTTGTTTGCTTTATTCATCAGGAATGTTTGATTACTTCTTTGACTGAATTGCTTCACCTTCTCTCTTTTCAAGCACTTATGTTTTGATTAAGTTCAAAACACACTTGGCCATTTCTCTTTGAAGCCAAAATTCACATTTTTTTTTCTCATCAGCAGAAAAATAATTTTTCGTTTGTTACAGTTATGTCATGAAGAAAAAAAATAAAAAACTAATCAAGAGGATTATAACCATTTTATTTTTTTTTTCTCTTGAAAAGAAAAGAAAAAAAGAGAAGGAAAAAGAACAGGGGAAGAGGAAGGAGAAGGAGAAGGAAAAGGAAAAGGAAAAGGAAAAGGAAAAGGAAAAGGAAAAGGAAAAGGAAAAAAGAAAAAAAAAGGAAAAGAAAAAAAGAAAGGAAAAGCACAGTTAAGTACTGTCCAAGATAAATACACCTAGTAGCCAAAAGAAACTCGTATCCTCTTTAGTGCCAAATGGTTTCAGTGAAAGATATACTGCTGGTTTTAAGACTGTTTTATTGATATTCTTTGTGTTACCTTTAATGTGCATTGTAAACATAACTCCAGGTATTCCACTACTGCTAAGATTAGTGTATTAGAGTATGAATGTTAAAATAATATTTGAATAATGTAATTCTAAATCTGATCTTATACGCAAGGTTTTGGAAGATATTGCAACAGAAATTAATAAAAAAAAATAAAGAAATAAAGGTTTTATTGGATATAGAAGAATACAAACAATGGAAATAAAACTTTATTCTTCCTGCGTAAATGGTCTTTTTTTTTTCACAAGCTACTGCACAGACAAATTTGCATGTTGCAGTTTATTAACTGTCTCAATACAAGCACCTATGTTCCCACCCATGTAAAATCTATTAAACTAGCAGTACTATACCACAGTTAATTATTGACTTCGCATAATTCTTCAGACACGGTTCTTAATAGAGTATATGTCACAGGTTTATTAACTTAATAATAAATTATTTAAAATATAAGTTGCATTACATATTAAAACACTTTGCAGAATTTAAAAAATACAGAAATAATCCAACAAATACGGATATTTTGAACTTGACCTTAAAGAAAGGTAAAGCAGTTTACACAGTTAAAGAGCAATGTGTCCAGAATTCAAGTTTTGCCACTGGGACTGATCCCAGTTCTCCAAGTCACACCGTCTCTGTGTTTTTCAAAGCCTCAAGTCCCACCAGTTCACTGTTACTGATATTAATAACACTACTTTTGTTCTGCTAACCCATTATGGGCATCCCATATTACACATTAATGCTTCATACTGCAAAGGATAAACGTTTGACTTTCAAGAGAAAAAGTGCAATCTTCTTATGGCACTTATATTTGCCACCAGTGACACCACTACATGCTGTCCTAAAGTTTGAGTGTTTGTTTCAATAATGCCATTAAATCACTTGAAGTTTGTAGCTCACTATCTGCCATGTAAAAGACCTCTAAGACTAAACTTAAATCAGATATTTTGAGCCTAATACTAGGGTTTAAAAAAACAGTCATTTTTGCTAGTTGTGCATTTTATTATATATTTTTTTTTGACATCAACTTGTAACAGATTGTAATACAGGGATATTTTGCCTTTTCAAATATGCTTTGCAGAAACATCTATATGAATTTGTATTTGAATGGATAATGTGAATACTTTGCTATTATCTGCTAAACATAGTCCATTCACTTAGATATGTAGATTTCTAATTTTCTTTTGAACATCTTAGAAGTATAAAACTTCTCTCCCTTCTTGTCATCCTCTTCTTGCATCTTAGGATATGAGGTGGTCTCATGTCTTGCTGTGAGAAAAATCATCTGACTCTGAGAAATGACATAGAGACTGATCCACACTCCTACTGTTAATTGATGGCAAATAGTTACAGTAAATTATTGGAGCGGCTTTCAAAACTGTTCACCACCCAGAAATACACCCTGAAAAGATTCAAATCTGCATCTGATTTTGTCAACAGACGTTGCTTTTTTCCCTCAAGCTGCAGTTTGTCAAATAAGAATGTGTTATCCTGACTAGTGTATTCCAAAGATCAAAAGATCGGCAGTTCATATTAGAAAACCTGAAGAGAAAAAAAACATATTCACTTCAGGTTTGAAAATAAGGTTGAAGGTCCATTTTAAACTGAGTCAACAGACACAGGAGATCTATTAGAGGTCAGTCTTCAGTGTTTTATTTGTACGATGAGAAAAGTACAAGGTAAATCTGCCTATCAGCAGAAGGATGAGAAAATCAGAGGAAGTATTCCACAGAATATCTAATGGTAAAAAGGAAAAAAAAAAGTGGAAATAAATAATTTTAAAGAGTAAATAGCAATTCAGGCTGCTGTCAGGTTTTTGATTTTAACACCATATTTCTGCTTTTAGGCAGCGTCTGTGTTCAGATCGAGACGACATGTAAAGGAAAAGAGATGCTTGCTTCCATTCACTCAAAAAAATGTCATTCTTGATGTTGAACATTAAAAACAAAAATTTATCATTCCTCAATCAACATGAACAATTGCAATGACTAACTGGGTTTTACAATAGTGCACCTGTCAGGGAAACTTGGTGAAAACTGGGCAAGAAAGTAAAAAATGGTTAAAACAAAATTGCAGGATAATTGTCAGCTATGCCATAGAGAAACAGCACACCCCATTGTCTGGGAGAAAGAACCACACTGTCAAATCTGCAGTCAGCTCTCAGGAGAATGGGTACCTCCCAGCTGATTTTTGGGAAAAAAAGAAACAAGAAGTTCAAGAAGATCAGCATCCAATTTGTCACTGAGGGAGTAGCAGAAAGGTCGGTGTCTCTGCAGACCAGTTCTGGAGGGTAGAATGTGGAAAGCATTCCCTGTGGATACATCCATCAGTTGATGCTGCTCATGTTTTCTTGTCTACCAACAGTCTGGCTCACAATTTAAAGACATCCATGACTGTTTTAGCCCTGGGCTACATTCATTGGTGAGGTTCCAGTGAGCACATTTCCTTTGTCAAAGGAAATGCTCCCCCCTTTTCCATGACAGCACATCTTCAGTATCCTCTGCAGCATATACCAGTGCAGTGCTGCTCGCATGGGAGGAAACATAAACACAGACAGTGTTTTACATTTCTTCCTGCCATTTTGCACAGATGGCAATTGTTTACGTCTTTCCACGTGGCTGCACACTGGACAAAATGATCAGGACAGATGATTTATAATGGAGATCACTGAAGATGAGTTTCAGTCTACAGTGGCTTAATTTCACTGGGATGACCATAAATAGAGACTGTTTATTGTGGCTAGCTAGCAGCATCTTGCTAGAACTGCCACTGTGTAGCATGCATAGATACTCACCTTTTGTTGTTGTTCAGAGACTGAGCACTTCAGAGATATTTAGACTTATTTAAAATCAAAACTGTTCATGTATTACTATACTTTTCTTTTTCCTCCACTGCCAGTTATTCAAAGATACCAAATATATAAAGTATCTGGGCAGGAGAGCTTGTCTATGTCAAGGAACAGCAGAGAAGGAACGCCTGGGAAAGTGAAGGGGGAAGAATAGTTCTTGCTAGCCATGGAGAGAAAGTGTGACATGAAACAACTTGTTCCTACAAAAAACTAGAACTGGTTAGTTCTTCATAATCTGTGAAGTCTGTAGAAGAAAATATGCAACTGAAGGCTGAAGGCTCGAGCACAAATCCAGAAGAGAATATTTGAGTTTTACCAACTGCTCTTCTTAATCATGAAGCAAGGGGGTCATTTCTTCATTTGTGGGTCCACTCACACTCCAAACAAATCTGAAACCATTATGACACATGGCAGTTGGTTGATAGTGTGGAAAAACCTCATTTACTGGCTGGCCAGACAGTTTTAAAACCTTCAGATATTTCTAAGTCTAGGTTATTAACTGTCTGACTGTAATCACATCTTCACCATAGGGAGCTTCAAAAGCTTTTCATTTGCATTGAATCAGTTGCCTTTCTCCCTGTCTTTTTCCCCCTGGAAATAAACTTAAATAATTCAACAAACTGCACACATGGCTAGTGATTATTGAACCATTCTGAAACACTCGAGGCAAATGGACCATTATGCAGTGGGAATTAAACCTTCCTTGCAGTCACTAGGAGAAAGAAGTATACATATATATGTGTAATTTCTCTCATGTATATGTGTGTGAGTGTTAACAGTGTATGCGAAGAGCAATATTTACAAACATCCCCTTCTCACAGAGTTCTGACTGTCCAAAAAAATTGTTTCATACAGCATTCAATGACTGTGTTAAAAAATGATACACGACCAATTATAGTTGAGTGCAGTGCGTGCATTGTTAAGGCTGTAAGAGGCCCTTTTCTTTTAGTACTATATCTTCTCACACTGAAAGTCCATAGCATTTTCCCTTCATACTATGCATTTGTTTGCAGGAAGCTACCACATTCCGCTGATTAGCTCCCTAAGCTAGATAACATGCTATCTTGTATACTGTATGCCTGTGTCAATAATATTAATACTTTAGAAAAAAAATATTTAAAAAAAAAATCAGCAAATTGACAGTTTTCATTGTATGCTCTATTTTTCTTTAAAAAATATGGAAAACTTGTTTTAAATGATAAAAATAATCATTCTAGGACACGTAGCAAGAAATCTTACAGCTTACAAATAACACAAGACAACTTGTCTCTACCTAAAATGTCATGTTTATATTCAAAATATCTTGTACTTAATATTTCTAAACTGAGTGCTGCATCTCACTCAGTCTCTTGGCTTTTTTTCCATTTCAGTATGGATCCTTTCATTGCACTGCAAGCACAGGTTGTCAGACCATTAATCTCTCACTGCTTGAATTTCAGTTATCCACAATCTACCAGCATGTGGTTTATTTTGGTTTAGTTTTGGTGGGAAATCTATAACTTTTGAAAAAACTGGCACATCATTGTTTACCTGAAGAGTAAATCTAACTCATAAAACTTCAAATACTGGTTTCTGTGATATCACCAAAATTTATGATAGCTAACAGGAAAACTAAGAGGGAGACCGAGAGCTTACTAAGGGAACTTCTTAACCTGAAAACACCAGCCTTAGTTTTGAGCTTAGTTACAGTTTTTTTATTTAAGTAGAGATAAACCGATTGGGGAATATCCGGTGTTTATGGTACAGTAAAAAGAGTGTCCACTGTGAATATATTAATAATGTGCTATTACATTTAATGCAAGTAACATTTTAAATCAGATTTTTAATAATATTTCTGAATATTTCACAAGAACTTTATTCTTTTGTTTCTTCTTTCCTTCTTTGAATAGCTGACCGCATTTCAAACTAAATTGATTAAAGGAGAGCAGAATTTGTCTTTTAAGAACCTGTCTACTTTCATATTATTATGGAATACTATTTTGTATATAGCATCTCATACTATTTCGTACACTCTTGCTAGTATCTTCAGGACTGGAGCACCAGAGAGCTGTACTGTGGGGAGACCTCACCATGGCATTCCATTGCTTAAAGACAGCTTATAAACAGGAGGGAGACTGACGTTTTACATGGTCTGATAGTGACAGGACAAAGGAAAATTTCTTTAAACTGTAAGAGAGGAGATTCAGATTAGATATTAGGAGGAAATTTTTACTCATATGGTGGTAAGGCCCTGTCACAGGCTGTCCAGAGAAGCTGTGGATGTCCCAAATCCAGAGCTGTTCAAGGCCAGGTTGGATCAGTTCCCGGGCAGTCTGATCTGGTGGGTGACAACCCTGCTTACTACAGGGTGGTTGGAAATGAATGAGCTTTGACATCCTTTACAACATAAGCCAATCTATGATTCTGTAATCTTTCATAAGCCGTCAAAAAGATCTTGCTTTTGTGATACTACAAAATAACTTGCTTGTATAATCCACTAAAGAATTGTCTCCAAAATCGTCTTGACCTTTCTAGTTATGCATAGGTCCAGCAGGAGCATTGACTCAGCTGTCATGAAACTCTTAAAACTATTTTATGGCCTTGTCTATCTTGGTCCTGCTGATATCAGTGAAAACTTTGCTGTGAGATTTGGTAGGAACTGAGAGTTTAAAAAAGAAACTATTCATAAGGACCTTTTTGATATCCACTTAACTATCTATCTAGTTATGCTAGCATCAAACACTTCAGTTAACTGTTTTTCTATACTAACCACGAAGTAGGAGACCTCTGGTCTTGGAACCAGATAGAATAACATGACAATTAGCCTAGAACAACACAAGGTAATGAAAGAGGAAGCAGGATCTCCTGCTAAGTAAACTAAACTTTCCATCTCGCTCAGGAGAATATGAAAGAGAGATAAATGTGTGACTTCCTTGCTCCAAGAACACTGCCTGCCAGTCATCAGTATCCTAACTATAAGTGTGCTATCGAGTAGGACATTTTGATTAGAACTTTTCAGATATCTGTTTTTAATACTGATATTGAAATATAGACAGAAAATTAATACAGGAATACAATGCAGTGGTGTTTTGGGTTTTTTTTTCAGGTAAATCTCCATTTTACACTTTAAGTTATTTGTAGGATTCAGCTATGGCTATGAACTATATAATGTAACTGAAATCATAGGAAAGTATTTAAAGCATCACTATTTTAACTTTCAAAAGTGTTGTATTCCTGGGCATGTTAAATTAATTGCTTGTCTGTTTCAGTTGTTGAACAATGCTGCTTGCAGATCACTATAAATAAATACTGCAATATTAGTTTTCAAACATCACTTCAGTTTAAGTGATATATGGCAGATATCTGAGACATCCACTTTTCTACATCTCAGTCTTCTTCATGTGTGAGAATCTTCCATATAAGTGGTTACTTTCCAAAGCAGTTCAGTGCAATGAGAATTTAAAATGCCTTTAAATTGCACTTCACCATCTTAATGAAAATCAGTCCAGTATAGGTATTAGTAGTTTGGTACAGACAGTACCTCCAACACAGCCAGAAAAAAAAGGAATTAAAAATAAATACATAGATAGATAGACAGACAGATAGACAGGTAAAAAGACATGACTGAGGACAATGTGCCCTGTTGCTGTGGTAAATAAAATGACACAAATTTTAGTGTCTAGAACAAATTTCATAATAGCTAGTTGGTTGATTAGCCTTCAGAGGTAATATTATCAAGTAAAAGGAAGGTGGAAATCAATTATTTGTTATGTATAGAAATAATATTTCAAAAACAAAACCACTCTCTTTCCACAGATGGTCCTGGATTCGAACTAAGCAGGTTCAAAGCTGAAGAAAAGAATCATCAAATTTTGCAAAAAAAATATCAATCAAATAAAAAGACAGAACATAACAGGATTAATAATTAGTGCCTAGATTGCTGGCAAATCTGCATTTGTGGATGTTAGGAAGAGATAACATCATTTTACTGCCATGCTGAAAATCAAAAAAGGCCTTCCACATTGCCATTTTTTGCAGTTTAGGCTTCAACACTTATTTTGTTATTATTTATTTATCTATATATTTATAAATAAAGCTTTATTTTTATACTTCTAAACAAGGAATGCAAAAATAAGAAGAGGTAATGGAGGAAGAAAAATAAATTAAACTTTCATTATATTCCAAACTTCAGAAGCACTTATACTCAACTTGACCCCAGAGATCTGAGAGACTGACAAGAAATCAAGGGCTAATTTTCCCTTTATAGCTTTCTTCTAAGACTTCTTTGTATTTATGTGTAGTGTTACTTTTCCACTTCTTATACTGTCTCTTCCCGTTCCAACGCTTTGTCACACCTTTTCTTATTTCCGGTGAACTTGGATGTAACTGGAATGAAATTCACTCCATACTGTAACACAAGGATGAGTTCATGGCATTATTATTATTTTGCTGTTTACACTGAGTTTAGGATCACTGAAGATGATCAGAAGATCACAGAAGAGCTCATCATATATAGGTAGGCAGAGCTAATGCATGCTAGATAAGAGAGCATACATGTGAACATGACCTACAAGTAGTACAAACTGCCTCTCCTTGGATATGATGAGGTTGCCGGGATTTATGATCAGAATTTGGCTTCCATTTTTTCACATCATGGTGTTGTCTGCTAAAATAGCTGAAATAGGACAGAAATAATAGGAACTCCTCACGTCTTTACATACACTCTAAGCCAAATTCAGTTGTCCAAAGTTTGGAAGGGAAGTTCATGAAAAAGTATTTTTCTTCCTCCCTCAATAGTTCTTATTTTTTTGCATTCATTTGCATATTCAATATAAAAATAAAGCTTTATTAGAAAAAAAAAAAAAGCATCTATGCCTAGTTTTGCAGAATAAAGAGATTTGGATTTTTCAGATAAGCACCTGAAATTCTGTGTGAACTCATATTGCGATAGGCTAATATTCATCTTACATTAGTCAGTAGCATATGCTCTGTTGTGATTTACTGGTTAATTTATGCATTACCTGTCGGCATTATGAAGTGGAATTATACCTTGGACACTGGTAGCTGAGATTTTCCAACACTAAGCAGTAATGGAAATTGCTAATCCCAACACATTCTGTCATGGGGTTCATATTCTGCAGGTCCACGCATTTTGCTGTACTCAGCAGTTTGATATAGTTCTTGTAATGGTGCTAAGATGAAAGAATAAAATGTGCCTCTGTGCCCTAATACGGGTTGCAATGTGATTTCAGGAAACAATATCAAGCTATTCACAAATACAATTTACTCAATTATACTCTTGCCGCTACATAACTCCAACATCTGATGATCAGACAACATTAAAAATTCAGACATGTTTTATTTAAAATGCAGTCATCTGACCACTGGAAACAAACACTAATTTGAAAGTCCTAGCTGTACTTTCTGATCTTTTGCAGATTCAAGGCAAATCCTCGGAAAACTGTGATGCATGAAGAAGCTGTAATTTCCATGGCTATTAAAAAGAAAATTATTAAGTTTCTAAGTGAAAGATCTGGGCAGCAGCTCCTGGAATTCTTAGACTTTCTACATCTTTCTCAGACTTAGTTTTGGAGTATGTTTTATAACATTTTAGCAAAGAAGGGTTTAATCAGATTATGCATTAGGCCCAGTTGATTAATTACTCTGTTATAGAGGCAGGATTGTACAGGGTTTTAATTCTAAGAATCAGCTTCCCTAGTCCTACCTCCTGCCATCATCTGTCAGATTATGTTTCATTACTAGTCCACTTATTTTTGAGATCGATCAGGAAAACGGGGAGCCAGGAACACTCTTTAGTGCTTTTTATTTTGATGATTATGTAATAAAGAGTTAACAAAAAACAATAATTCCCCATCCTCCTATACTATTTTGCAAAAAAAGAGACAACACAGTTGCCTCTTTGCAACAATACCATGTGCAGCATAAATTAATAAACTGAGATTTTTTTGTTCTTAGCAGTCTTAGTCTTAGTCCTTAGTCTTACTCCTAGTACTTAGAAGAAGCATTTGTGGGGGCAAAAGGGATAAAAGTTGTTGTTTTTTGAATTTATGTAACCCTGCTTTACTGGGAAATGAAATAGTGTTCAACTTTATAGTTTCTCACTCACAAATATAAATTATTTATTGTCATATGTTTAAATAACAGAAACAGAATTGAGCCAAAAAAAAAAGTGTAAAAAATTCTCCTGCCATGAACCATAGAGAAACTAACCTTACTGAGCAAGAGTTTGATAAAAATACATACTTCATTATTAAATATATGTACTTTGTTACAAATATATGTTTGCTAAGCTGTTCGTTGTCTCTGCGACCCTTTGTTACAAGCTAACTTCTTTGGACAGCTATTATTAATGGAAACTTCTCTTAAAATAACTTGTAAATGATGAATTTTCAATACTTGTAAAAATATGTCACTGTTTCTCCCATAAAACATTTCAATACTGTAAGTTAAATAATCTATTCCACTACTATACATACAGACATAAAGACATTTTCTTTCAATGAATTGCCTGCTTATCTATTCAACTGTTTTTCAGGAGTACACATCCTTATATAAAAGGTAATAGAAGAGTAAAGGATAACACGCTATTTATACATGCTAGAGAAAAAAATTAGCTGGAAAAGGATTTGTCACAGAAAACATTTATCCTCTTTTACAGCCTGTCTGCGTCTTGATTTTGAACTTACAAATTAGAAAATTGAATGTATTTTTTAGAGGGATGAGATTCAAAATTAGAAGCCTAGGGCCCCTGTCTGATTTATAAGAGTGCTGAGCATCTAAAAGTCCCATTGCCCTCGGATGTTTTGTTCTGATATCACCTGAGACTTTGATCCAGTGATGATTTGCATTTTGCATACTGCAAGAGTAATCAAAATGTACTAGTTATCAAAATCATATCAGGACACACAGCAAGCCAAGTGACAAAAATATAAAGCAGTCATGGCTAACTGGATTATTTTCATTCTTCTCCTTGCGTTTTCTCAGAAATACTGCTTCTACGGCATGGAGGTGTCAAAGAGAAATATTAGCACCTTCAAATTTTCCTTAAACAAAAATATTTCTGAAAATTCAATATGCTGATTTATATACTATTTACTTTTTTTTTTTTTGCCACAAAATGTGATAAAGGTCACTAATTACCTTTATGCCATCTTTTTAAAGTGTTTTTTTTTGTTCGCTTTTTCACTTTTTGACTTTTCTTATTGTCTAAGAAACTACAAGAAATGCTTGATATTAAAATTAATCTTAAGAAAATGGAAATGATTCTGAAGTCTTGCTTTCACACACAGTTACGTTTTAACTAGCTGATCTTTTTGTTATTTCGTTGCTTGTTGTTTAAAGTATTTTTTTTTATTATCTTTTTTTTTTTTTTTTACAATGACAGCATTTGTTGATAGAGATTTTCTTCTGTTTTCCTTCATGGTCTTCCCTATCTCAGCTGATGAGCTGACATCATGGAGACAATAGTCTGAGGTATTTAAATAGAAAAGACCACACAAAAGTAGCAATGAAGGAAAGAAATCAGAGATCCAAAGGCACTGGGAGGGGGTGAGTTGGAGTTATGATTTCTCCATGAGACATACCTGAGAAAGAGGAGAAGTGAATGGATGAACTGATGAAAGCCCCAAAGGGCATCATTTCACAAAGAAATATATGATCAAATTTGTCAAAAGCAATTGAACAGCTGTGGAAGAAGACAAACTAGAGGTCCTGCTTCATCTAAGAGGGGCAAAAGACCTTGACAAAAGCAAATAGAGAAAAATGTCTGAGGATGGGCATTATGAGAAGGAGCTAGAAAGTTTATGGGTGAATGGTCACTTCCTGGTTGCATCAGTGGAATAGATGCAGTGATTAGGTTAAGAAAGCAGGAAAGAAATTGTAGAAGGTAATAGAGTGACAGTGCATTACAGGGCAAGTGAAAAAGTAAGTAAGGAGCAGTAAGAGAAGAAATCTCTGATTAGTGAAGGATTTGTGTGCTGTTCTTCTAAAGGTAGTCATGTCTAACTCAAGGAAGGGATATATGCATGCAAGAATCTTTTCTGAAAATAAAGAACTGCTGCTGGTGTTGAAGCTAATATCCTCATGAAGAAGCCAGAATAGAAAGATGGATCATATCTATAAGTTTTGTGATGAGATGCAGTGTTTTTGATAGACAAGGATCAGTATAGTCATACAGGAATTTCTAGTCACCTTACATTCTATATATACGAAGTTCCACAGGGCAAAATAGTACCCCCTAAATCCCATATGGCCTCTGGATAAACAGAAGAATCCTTTAATCTCTGATTCTAATCCTTCCCTATTTCCATTGATACATTCACTAAATAATGAAGATCGTGGGTAGTAAGAAAATGGAAAATGCTGAAAGCTTGGCAGAATCACATACCATAGGAGAGGCACCTTTACCATGAAAGTGAGAAAAATAGGGCTAGATGCAGAAAATACTGGCAAAGGCTGGATTTTTTTTCATTTCCAAATCCATGTAAAATGAACAGTGAGCTCAATAAAATCAATGGTCCTTCCAGGAACATCTTGCAGGCATAAAATCATAGAAAATTATGAGTTGGATCAGATGTTCAGCAAAGAAATATTGAAATTAACATCATTTAAAAGCACAAATTCCACAAGTATCCCACTGTGTTGTTATCATAGAAATCTGTATAATAAGCTATTTGAGTTCATTGGACAAAATAAAGGGGCAAATCATCATTATAATTCACTTGACAGAAGAGGTACAAAATCAGTTATTCATCAAATTTTTTGACACTCTCTGGATGCCTGATTTTTCACTTTACATTTATTTTAGTCCAACATCTGTTTAGTTGTTAGATCATTCTACCTCTCCATCATAATCTTCATATCATTTCAGTGTATTCTTTTACTTCTCCATTTGGTGGCTGCGTGTAACTTCACAGCATTATACAAGCAGTGGAGTGAAACTGTACTATGCCATATATATGCCACTCAACAAGTATTTTCAATCTAGACTACTTTTAAACTGAAGATGATTTAGCAACAATAAAAGAGTGAACAAAGCAGAATGTCCCCCTTAGAGAAAATAAGTATGCATTTGATTCCTTCAGATTCACCATTCTGAGTTTCATCAGAGCCCTGCAAGGATGAGTAGCCATGAAAAGAGGGAATACAGATAATTCTAAACAGTGAATTTCAGAATATTTTCTTGCAATCTTTGCAAGAACTTCACAAAGCTGAGATGAACCTCACTGCAAATACAGCTATCCCCAACCTAGTTAACTTTGTGTTTTTTACAGATAATTATATAATGTGGGGTATATGCAACTGAAGGAGAAATTATCAAGGAACTGAATAAAATGTTATCCAAAATATCAGCCTTTTGTATTACCAAGATGTTGTGCTGACTGATAACACTGGTTAGAGAGACAAGGAAAGTTTACATAAATGAAAGGGTAGAGCCTATAGAAGTGTAGAGGAATGTCTTCCTGCTCATTATTGAGAGGAAGGGATTAAGTTTGTTTATTTTCTCAAGAGGATTGATGGGATTTGAGAGAAGGAGGACAGAAGAGACAAAAATGTCACCAAAATTGACCAGGATATTGGAAGGACAATGATATCTATGGTGATAAGAGATTACTTAGGAAGAAAATATTAGAAGTTTATTTTCAACTATAAACAGTCTTTGCACATTTCAATTACTAATTAAACATACACACACCACATTTGAAGACAGATTAGTTATTATTCTTTCTTCTGCTCAGAAAAACCTTTTGTTACATATGAGTATGTATTTCAGCTAAGATACAGAATATTTAAAACTTATTAATAAACTCTGAAAGGCTATTTAAATGAGTACATTATTAAGCTATTCTTTAACACAAGGGTGCGTTACATGTCTGGTGTAAGACACAAATCAGATGAACTCTCAGTATCTTCAATGCTGTCAAACTCTTTTGTGAGAGCAATGTTACAGAACTGACTCTACACAATTTTTGTATTAATACAATACAAGTGTAGATTTAATGGGCAATTTTATTAGTGGAAGAGAATCTTTTTGACTGCAACAAAAACAAATGTCTTCCTTTTGCCAATCAAAATACTTTTTCTCTTAAAACTGCATGAAGATCTGTGTTTTGTTACTCACCTCCCATTAAAATAAGATTTAAGATACTCTTCCCATTCAGAGTTATATCATTAGGAATTCAGTAATGGTAGATGAAATAAAAACCATTGTACAGTAATGATGTTATCAAATCGAGAAGCTTTTCTTTCAGAAATAACTTCAAAGTTTGCTAACTTAGTGAAGAAACTTGGAAACTAATCCTAATCATTGGGTTTTTTTTCAGAGACATTTCCTCATTCAAATAATGGCAAAAACTCGAATCGCTAACCAGGACAAAGACAAGGAATACAGTCTTTCACAATTTGATTCATTTTAAGATCCTGTATATGTAAATGATTCTGAAAGTATCTCAATGGTAAAAGAAGGATATTCCATATTTGAAGTGGAGCAATGCTATGGCAGTCTGTAGTCCTCATTTCTAAGGAACTGGGTAGACATATTGCCAGTGCTATCAATGCAATTAAATATATGCATATTCTTAAACAAGTATACACATATGCAAACAACTGGATAACTGCTTATGAACCTTTAGTTATTCAACTAGTATACTGCTAGTATACTGTTAAATAATAGCATTAGTTACATCTTTTAAAATTATGTTCTTTATGTGTAGCTTTCTACCTTTTCAGGTATGTCTTCTGTTCTCTACTTTACTTCTTTTTCCCTTCTCCATCATAGGAGTCTTGATTTCTTCTTTAAGTATTTCTCTCTCTTTCCTGCAAATAGCTTTTTCACCATTTCCCTCTCCTAGCAACACTTCCTCTAATCATCTTCTCTAGGTTTTTTTTTTTTTTTTCGTTTTTTTTTCCCCTGCTTTCAATTTGTGGCTTATGCTTTTTTGCCTGCATCCTCTAGACCTTCTTGGCGGTAACAGTGTATTAATTCCTGAATCTCTGAAGGAAATTAAAAAGATTATGCTACAGAAAGACTAGGGTAAAATTGGGAAGTAAATGGAGGAAGGAAAAGAACATCCTTACAGTGCAGGATGACAGATTATAATGATGATGTGAAGAAGAAATTCATTTGATACAGGCATAGGAACAACAAAATGTCTCCAGCTTGGAATTCTTGAAGTTGGCTTTGGATAATGATGTCATGAGAAAAACTTTCGTGTGAAATGTGAGATCAAGAACAAAAACTAACTCGAGAAGTTTTGTATCCCAACATTAAAATAAGAAAACTTGATGTCTATCTCTTTGAATTATTTAGTAGAAGTTAATACACATTTTCCTAGACATATTTACACATGGGAAAACTGGATGAAACTATAGACTGGAATGGTCCAATGAGCTAGGGAACATTACTACATCAATAGCTGCTGAAATAGTGGCTTTATGCAGATGAGTAATTTCCATTTTAAATTTCTAAGATCATTTTTGACAGTAAAGCTTGGTTGAAAAAAAATTGTAATGCCCAAAATTCTTTGAAGGTAAAATTGTAAAGATGTCAACTCATACTGCAACCTCTGATCAGCTTGTAATGCAGAACACAGAACTACCCAGAAGTCAACATTCCGGTTGGCTGAAGATTTTTCTGTCTCAAAAACAGAGTGGCTAAAAGAAGACATTCATCTCCGTGTGTTGGTTTCTTCAAATACGGACTGAAAATTCAGTTTTGGGGGAATATGGGGACGTTTGCACTCTTGATTCCTCCAGTAACACAGAATTCATGCAGACTTTTTTTTAAAAAAGAATGAAAATTAATATTAGAAAATGTTTTATTTTCCATTCTACCTGTACGCTGCCTTTCAGGGACCTTGATCAGTCACACAAATATTTAAAGTGAAGAAGGAAATTAAAATCAGACAAACAAACAAACAAACAAAAAATCAAGCTACCATTGAAAGGATGGATAAGATTCCAAGAAATGCAAATTTCTTAAATTGTGTAATCTGCATTACTTAATAGAGCAGGGAGCCAATTAAGAACAGTCCCCTATTCAGTTTAATTAGGCTAACTACAGGTAAGGGAATCATATGGTAGAGGGAAGGGCATTCAGTAGAGAGACTCTTTCACGTTTGCCTCCTCCACTGTGACAGAGTTAAAGGTATCTAGTGCTTGACTTTCACCCTTTTAATGCTAGAAAGTAAATGAATCACACCCTCTACACTGTCAAGACTGATACCGTAAGCCCCAGGCAATCTCCCTGATACTAGAGGATGAGAGGTGGGTGGTAAAGAAGGGAGGCAGCTGGTACAGCCTTTTTTTTTTCAAATCGACAACACTGTCAATTTTTGTATAAATCCTAATTTCGTCTTCACTGTGTACATACATGGCCAACAATCTCATGAAGATTTCTGGTGGAGTGCCTAGAAATGAGAAAATATTTTGTTCTCTAAACTGCATTCTAATGACAAATCAGAATGGGAGAGGAGTGGGAGAGGAGAGGAGAGGAGAGGAGAGGAGAGGAGAGGAGAG